>NC_037679.1:72431526-72511896 GCF_003255815.1 Theropithecus gelada | reverse complement strand
GTGGAGGTGGAGGTGGAGGTGGAGGTGGAGGTGGAGGTGGAGGTGGAGGTGGTGGTGGTGGTGGAGGAGGTGGAGGTGGTGGAGGTGTTTTGAGATGGAGTCTCGCTCTGTTGCCCAGGCTGGAGTGCAGTGGTGCAATCCCAGCTCACTGCACCCTCTGCCTCCCGGGTTCAAGCGATTCTCCTGCCTCAGCCTCCGGAGTAACTGGGATCACAGGCACACGTCACCACGCCTGGTTAGTTTTTTGTATTTTTGTAGAGACAGAGTTTCACCATGTTGGCTGGTCTCAAACTCCTGAGCTCAAGTGATCCGCCCACCTTGGCCTCCCAAAGTGCTGGGCCTACACCCGTGAGCCACCGTGCTCAGCCCATTGAGAGGTTTGAAGCCAAGGAGCTGTGAGTGAATGGACCAGTGGGAAAGGGTGAAAAGAAGAGAAGGAGGAAATGAGAGGGAGGAAAAATAGTAGAGGAAAGAAAAGGAACAAATACAGCCAGCCCCTCTTCTCCCAGGCAGAAAAGCACTCGGCCGGTCCCCACCATTCCATTATTGGCCGCTAGGGGGAGCGCTGCAACCTCCCCTTCCCACTCACAAATCTAAACTTCTTGTCCACCCTTAAGTCATGGCTGGGGTTCAAGATCAGAGAGATCGGGCTCTCTTGGCCCTGAATTTGACCCCACGCCCGTGTCAGAATAGCCTTGAGAATTCTCAGGGCCCTCTCAGGCAGGGCACAGCCTGAGCCACCTCTTCCCAGTCCCATCCAGAGCACCTCTCAGCTTGGGGCATCAGGGGAAAGAAGCCCATGGATCATCACTGATCCCCAAATGCAGCATATTCCAGCTTTGGCCTCGGCTCAATCCTGGACCCCAAGAGCATAGGCTTTGGGGTCGATTGGAAACAAAAATTAGAAACCAGCTCTGACTTCCTGGCTGTGTGACCCAAGCAAGTGTCACAACCTCTCTGTGCCTGTTTACCCTTTTCTAAAATGGGGATAAAAACAGTCCCCAACTCACAGGTTGTGGTGTAAATTAGTAAGAATAACATTGGCCAGGTGCAGTGGCTTATGCCTATAATCCCAGCACTTTGGGTGACTGAGGCAGGTGGATCCCTTGAGGTCAGGAGTTCAAGACCAGCTTGGCCAACATGGTGAAACCCCGTCTCTACTAAAAATATAAAAATCAGCCGGGTGTGGTGGTGCACACCTGTAGTCCCAGCTACTTGGGAGGCTGAGGTGGGCGAATTGCTTGAACCTGGGAGGCGGAGGTTGCAGGGAGCCAAGATTGCACCACTGTTCTCTGGCCTGGGCAACAGAGTGAGACTCTGTCTTAAAAAAAAAAAAAAAAAGAAAAAAGAAAAAAGAAAAAAGAAAGAAAGAGAGAATAACATCTGTCATTTGTTGAGTCCGTACTATGTGCCAGTCATTGGCTGAGTCCTCTGGAGACGTTATCTCACTGATACCTTGTGTCATGCTTTGAGCATGGTGACCTGCTCACCCTTACTTTAGCATGTTTACAGCGCACCTACAAGGTGCAGGCCCTGACCTAGCAACTGGGGATACCACGGTAGACAAGATAGACATCAACCTTGGAGCTGACTTATAGTCTGATGAGGAGATGGGTGCTGAACAAATAACTGCATAGACAGACAAAATAATCAGAAATGTTGAAAACTGCTAAGAGGGAAACAGGCATACAGTGAGTCCTAAAGAGAAGAACAAGGGGACCTACTTTGGGTATGGAGGTCAGGAAAGACCTCTTAGAGGAAGTGACCATTAAAACTAAGAACTGAGACAGGGCGCAGTGGCTCACGCCTATAATCCCAGAACTTTGGGAGGGCGAGGCGGGCGGATCACCTGAGGTCGGGAGTTCAAGACCAGCCTGGCCAACATGGAGAAACCCCATCTCTATTAAAAATACAAAATTAGCTGGGCATGGTGGCACGTGCCTGTAATCTCAGCTACTTGGGAGGCTGAGGCAGGAGAATCGCTTGAACCTGGGAGGCGAGGTTACTGTGAGCCAAGATCGCGCCATTGCACTCCAACCTGGACAGTAAGAGGGAAACTCCATCTCAAAAAAAAATAATAAAAAATAAGACCCAAAAAATGACAACAAACCAACCACACAACAAACTGCAAGAAGAGCGTGTACATGGCAGGACTATTGTGAGGATTCAATGAGCCTGCATGGAGGGCACCCACACTGGGTGTCTGTCCACTTGGAAATGGGTCTCTTCCTTTCTGGCGAAATCCCCACATTTTGCCCCTGGGGATCCTAGGATTGTCAGGATGAACGCTCCCTACTCCATTTTCTTGTTTTTGGTGTGTTTTTTAGAGACAGGGTCTCACTCTGCTGCCTGGGCTGGAGTGCAGTGGTGCGATCATGGCTCACTGTAACCTTGAAGTCCCGGGCTCAAGCAATCCTCCCACCTCAGCCTCCTGAGTAGCTGGAACTGTAGACATGCACCACTGCATCCGGCTGATATTTAATTTTTATAGAGATGCAGTTTTGCTGAGTTGTCCAGGCTGGTCTTGAACTCCTGGCCTCAGGTCAATCTCTTGTCTCTGCCTCCCAAACACTGGGATAACAGGTGTGAGCCACCGGTTGGCTCACAACAGGCGTGCCATTAACTCACCATTGATTCCATTTTATAGACGGTGAACCTGAGGCCCAGAGAGATTAAGTAACTTTTCCAAGGTCACACAGTTAGAAACAGCATAGCCAGAATTCACACCAGGCAGTGTCTTTGGCATCTGCCATTAACCGCGATGCTATACTTTCTCTAATATAGTAGTGTTATCATTGCTATTATGAAAGCTGCAGGCATTTAATATTTATTGCCAATTGTCCTTTGGAACCAAATGCTCCTGGCTCAGTTTCCAGGCTTCCCCAGCCCTCTTGGTTATACTGACTCACAAGAGGACAGCAGGAATCAGTTAAATGAAAAAGCCTCAAGTTGCCAACAGCCTTATCAACCCCAGACCCCATCAGGCACCTGAGGTCTGGCACTGAGCGGTCTTGGCCGGGGGACACAGAGCTCTTGTCCAGTATGGCAGCCACCAGGGATGAAATGGGGGACCTGGGTCCTCCCTGCTGTGGAACAACCCAGGGGAAAGCAGGGGGCTCAGACTCAAGTCCCAGTCATGCCAACCTTGGTTAAGTCTCTTTTGTCACTGGGCCTTACCTGTCACGTCTATGAGTTGAGGTAAGGACCACCAATGCTGTCTACCTCCCTTGTCCCCGAAGTCTTTCCCCAGAGGCCACCTTGGTGGCACTCCACAGCCAAATCCCTGGTGCCAGGGCTGGGACACCTCGGGCTGGCCCCTTGGCTGGTAGAATGCCCAGCCCTGCCCCTCTGGCAGGCAGAACCTGCTCTCACCCCTCAGGGTCCCCAGCACAACACTTTCTTCAGCAGAGCACCCTGAATTCAATCGACATTCCCAGGAGGGCCTAGACCACGCTCAGCCCCTCTCACTCCCACCTGCTCAGCTTGGACTTTGCCCAAAGCCTCCCAAACTCCTGCAGCCTCTCATTCACACACACACTGAGCTCCAGGGGCCCCAGCTGGCCCCAGACCTCTTACCTCCCTGCCCAACTATCTCAGACCAACGTGGCCCCAGCTCCTGCCCTCCAGCCTGCCCGGGAACCAGCTCTGTCCAGGAACCAGCTCTGTCCAGCTTCAGGCAGCTTCCGGCAACCTTGGCCCCTCCTCCTTTGTTAAAGAGAAAGCTCCAGACCCTTCGCCTCCAGGTGAAGATGGAGGAGGAGAGGGGATGAGGGCAACCCTCACTGCTTTCCTGGGCACTGCCTATGACTGACTCATGCACCACCCTGTCTCATTTGACAGATGAGCAAACTGAAATTCAGCAAAGGGAACTTATTTGGCCAAAGCTTCCCAGCCAGCAAGGGGCAGAGACAGCCTTTACCCCTGGCCCTGGGCCATCTCTTCCGGGATGTAGGCATCTCCATATCTTCTCATTTTAGGTCTAGTGATTGTCCCGGAGGCCATCCACTTCCCCTGAGCCACTGTTGGGGTCAGCTTAGGTCTGAGATGGGAAAACAAGGACAAGGAAACTTTTTTTTTTTTTTTTTTTTTTTTTGGAGACGGAGTTTCACTCTTGTCACCCAGGCTGGAGTGCAGTGGTGCTATCTCGGCTCACTGCAAACTCCGCCTGCCAGATTAAAGTGAGTCTCCCACCTCAGCCTCCCGAGTAGCCGGGATTACAGGCACCCGCCACCACGCCCAGCTAATTTTTGTATTTTTAGTAGAGACAGGGTTTCACCATGCTGGCCAGGCTGGTCTTGAACTCCTGACCTCAGGTGATCTGCTTGCCTCTGCCTCCCAAAGTGCTGGGATTACAGGCATGAGCCACGCACCCGGCCAGGGAAACAATTATTATTTGTCACATGGGAAAGGTATATTTTTGTCTGAAGCACCTCCCCGTCTCAAATATTTTACACACGACATGAGAACCCAAGCAATCATTTGCTACTCAAATGAATGACTGATCATTCATTCATTCAATAAATATTTATTGGACACCTACTACGTGCCAATCCCTGGACCTTTGGCCTCAAACCAAATAGCCTGTCCTCTGCCTTCACAAAGCCCTCAGGGACGTTAGAGAGTAATTATTAGTGCTATCAGATGTTGGCAGCTGGCGGGGTGGGGCAGAGCTGTGGAACCCAGAGCAGGCACCCCGCCTGGCCCCGGGGGGCTGGGAAGGCTTCCTGCAGGAGGGGAAGTCTGAGTGGAGCCAGGAGTCAGGCACAGGGAGTGCAAAGGTCTGGAAATGAAAAACATGGAGTGTTCCAGGGTCGGGGAGGTATCCAGTGGGACTGGGAGGGAGAAGGCAGGGGTGGGGAAGCAAGTGGGGTTGGGGCTGGAGACATGAGCAGAGATCAGAGTCCACAGGGACGCCTGTACCAATCCAGAGTTTGGGCCTTACCCAGGGGCACTAGGGAGCCACAGAAGGCTTTAGGTGGGGGGCATGACATGGTCAAATTCATGTCTTGTCTCTGCACCATCTCACTGGGTGAACCTGAGCAGGTGATGCCCATCTCTGGGCCTCAGTTTCCCCATGGGGAAAGTGGGTCCAGGAAGACCTGGCAGCCCTTCTTGGGCTGTTTCTGATCCCCCAGGTTTGATGATTAACTCTCAGCTACTTCGGGTTAGATGGAGCTGCTTAGCCGTGATCCTTAATGTGGACTCTGGCAAGTTAATACCCATCCTCGCTTTGGACACACACCCATCCTTGTCGGGTGCCTTGTCCTGGACTGGGCACTGGGGACACAGAGGTGATACAATCCAGTTTGTGCCTTGAAGTGGCCCCCAGCATGGAGGGGAAAGGAAGACACCCAATTTGGTGGCAACTCTAACACCTCCTAAGATGACAGAGGGCAGAAAGTCCCCATAGGGTAGCAGGGCTGGGGCAAGATCAGGTAGAGTAGGTAGAGACTCAGCACACAGCTCAGGCTTTGACAAGAAGCAGACTAGCTGCATTTAATGCATGTCTACTGTATACAAGCAGATGCGTGCTGTCCAGCATATCCCACACTGTTTGTTTGTTTGTTTGTTTGTTTGTTTTACAAACGAGGTCTTACTGCACTGCCCAGGCTGATCTTGAACTCCTGACCTCAAGCAATCCTCCTACCTTGGCCTCCCAAAATGCTGGGATTACAGGCAACAGCCACTGTGCCCAGCCCCCAAAGATTTTTTAATAGTTGGTGATTTATTTCTGTGTGCATTAGGAAAGATATGTGTACGTATGTAGGTGTATATATATGTGTATACATATGTGTGTGTATGTACATGTAAAATATCAGACCCATAGTTTCATGGGCATGATGGCTTAGGAAGAAGCTAAGGTAGGTATTAAAATTTAAAAATGGAGCCTCCTTAAAAAATACATTAATTGACCAGGCATGGTGGCTCATGCCTGTAATCCCAGCACTTTGGGATGCCGAGGCGGGTGGATCACCTGAGGTCAGGAGTTCAAGACCAGCATGGCCAACATGGTGAAACCCCATTTCTACTAAAAATACAAAAAGTTAGCTGGACGTGGTGGTGGGCGCCTGTAATCTGAGCTACTTGCGAGGCTGAGGCAGGAGAATCACTTGAACCAGGGAGGTGGAGTTTACAGTGAGCCGAGGTCGTGCCATTGCACTCCAGCCTGGGCAACAAGAGCGAAACTCTGTCTTAAAAATATAGATATAAATATATATTTTTTATATATAGATATAAATATATATATTTTTATATAGAGACATAAATATATATAAATTATTAGTAGTAATAATAGTAGTAGTAGTTTCTGGCATGAACAAGCAGCATGCCTAGTAGTTAAAACACAGACCTACAGCCAGGCTCTGATACAAATACTTGCTCTGCCACGTTCTGTGTGACCTTGTGACCTTGAGTAAGTCACTTAACCTCTCTGTGCCTTGTTGCCTCAAATGTAAGATGGGGATAAAATACTACTTCCCTAGTACAGTCAATGTGAGGATCAAATGCATTAATGCAGGTAAAATATTAGAACAGTAGTTAGTGCTCTGTGTTCGCTGCTGTTGCTTTTGTTTTATTGTGTTTTGTTTTTTGAGACAGAGTCTCACTCACTCTGTCACCCAGGCTGGAGTGCAATGGCGCAATCTCGGCTCACCGCAACCTCTGCCTTACGGGTTCAAGGGATTCTCCTGCCTCAGCCTCCCAAGTAGCTGGGATTACAGGCTTGCACCATCACACCTGGCTAATTTTTGTATTTTTAGTAGAAACAGCGTTTCACCATGTTGGCCAGGCTGCTTTCAAACTCCTGAACTCGAGTGATCTGCCCGCCTCGGCCTCCCAGAGTGGTGGGATTATAGGCATGAGCTACCGCGCCCAGCTGCTATTGTTTTGTATTACTATTATAAAAGAGGTGATGGGACAATATGGCAAAAGTTGCAAAGGTGGCACGTGAATGTTCGAAGTACCATGATGTCATTATATTACAGAATGTTAACAACTCCCTGGAAAAGTATTATAATAAACCCTACATTGTGGAAATAGGACCAGAGAGGCCAAGTGGTTTTCCCAAGGTCACACAGCAGCGGCAGAGCCAGGGCTCAGACCCAGAGGGACCAGGCTCCAGAGCTCCTAGCTTGGGTGAGGAAGAGGATGGGCTGGAGAAGCCACGTGGCTGCATCAGAGAGCAGATGAGGCTGGAGAGGTGGGCCAGGTCACTGATCCGTCCCCACCAGAGCCATGTTCGTCAGCCAGCCCCTGTCCCTGACACCTTGGGCCGCCAAACACCCACCCCAGCCAGTCCCCTGGGTTATTCATTAAGCTTCATTACACCATCCTCACCCCCGGCTGACCTTCCTGTTCCCGGGGCAAGGGAATTGCGTGAAGAGGGACGAAGTCTCTGACGCCTGAGATTAGCCTTTCCTGATTTGCGGATTTAACCCTGGACTCTTCGTCCTAAGCTTCCCAAGGCTGAAGGGTCAGTTCCACTAAATGGCGAAAGAGCTGAGGCTCAGGCAGCCCCAGCTAGTGAGTAATAACTGTGCCAGAATTTGGGTGCAGGTCTCCCAACACCCAATACAACAGAGCATCTCAGCTAAGCTCTCAGACTTATCAACCCTGGCCAAGATGACACATCACTGGAGACCAGAGATGGTCTCACACTGGGAGGTCACACTCCCCCTGGCTGGAGCTGGGGCACACCGTCCTCTGTAGAGGCTCTACACGTCTCACCGTCTTGACCTCTCCCTACTGCAGCCCCATCACCGAACTGCCCCTTGGTCGGCCCCTTGTCAGTGTTTACGTTTGAAACCTTTATACAGAGGAACTTTCCCTCTGTCCTCTTGTCCTTGAAAAGGAAAGGAATCGGTGATCAAGGGAGAAGCTGAGGCACAGAAAGGTTAAGTAACTTGCTCCAGCTTGCCCAGCAAATAGGCCATGGGACCAATCTTCCAGGGACCCCACCTCCAGCCTGGATGCTCTTGTCCCAAGAGACAGAAATTCATAGCCACAGCGTCTGAGCTGAAAGAACTCACAGAGGCTGAAACTGCCTTTGCGAAGAGTCTGACAGTGAGAATTCCAGCCCAGCGGACTCCAGGCTGCTTCTGGCCTCACGGGCTATGGAGTCCAGCCTGCTTCTGGCCTCACAGGCTGGCCATCCTCATTCCCAGGTGTAGGCCAAGCCAACCATGGGAGGAATTCTTTTTCTTCGAGACAGGGTCTCACTCTTTCATCCAGGCTGGAGGGCAGTGGCACGATCCCAGTTCACTGCAGCCTCAATCTCCTGGGTTCAAGGAATCCTCCCACCTCAGCCTCCAGGGTAGCTGGGACTACAGGTGCGTGCCAGCTAATTTTATTTTTATTTTTATTTTTTAGAGACAGAGTCTCCCTATGTTGCCCCGGCTGGTCTCAAACTCCTGGTCTCAAGCAGTCCTCCCACCTTGGCCTCCCAAAATGCTGAGATTACAGGCATGAGCCACCATGCCTGGCCCATCATGAGAATTTAATTTATAGTTTAACTTTGAAGCAAAGTCAGTCACAGTGGTTCACACCTGTAATCCCAGCACTTTGGGAGGCTGAGATGGAAGGATTGCTTGGGCCAGGAGTTCAAGACAAGCCTGGGCAACATAGTGAGACCTTGTCTCTACAAAAAATAAAAATTAGCCAGGCATGATGCACACCTGTAGTCCCAACTCTTAAGGAGGCTAAGGTGGGAGGCTCACTTGAGCCCACAAGGTGGAGGCTACAGTGAGCCATGATCATGCCACTGCGCTCCAGTCTGGGCAACAGAGTAAGACTCTGTCTCAAAAAAAAAAAAAAAAAAGACAAGCAAAGTTAACCCCCTCCTTGCTCAGGGACTGAAATCACTTTTGTAAAACTAATAAAAGATCATGAAATGAAGATTATGAAAGGGGCTTGAATTCTGCTAAAATCTAAATGTAATCTCTGTAATCCCTTACTGTTTAACAGTCATGTGAGGTTGAGAGTGGTGGCTCACGACTATAACTTTAGCACATTGGGAGGCTGAGGTGGGAGGACTGCTTGAGCCCAGGAGTTCAAAGCCAGCCTGGGCACCATACTGAGACCCCATCTCTACTAACAAAAACAAAACATTACCTGGGTGTGGCGGCACAGCTGTAGTCCCAGATACTCAGGAGGCTGAGGCAGGAGGATCCCTTGAGCTCAGGACTTCAAGCCTGCGGTGATCTGTGACTGCACCACTGCACTCTAGCCTGGACAACAGAGTGAGACCCTGTCTCAAAAAGAAAAAAAAGGGGGGGAGTCATATGACCAGAGGTCACAAGATTTGTGACTTCCCCAATTGCTCCCTTAAAAACATTGCTATTATAGAACCTTAGATTGGTCTTTTGAGACGTTTTTCAGACTTTTGCATTCTGGTAATTGACTGACCCCCCGGCCCTCCAGACCCAGGACTCATGACTCTACCGGTATCTGATGACAAGTGCCCCACCTGGAGGTGGACTCACCCCATATTCCCCAATCTCAGCGCTACTGACATTTGGGGCCAGATCATTCTTTGGTGTGAGGGGCAGTTGTGTGCACTGCAGATCATGTTACATCTTCCAGTCCTGTGTATAGCAGCATCCCTGGCCTCCACCCACCAGATACTAATAGCACCCTCCACCCCATGTTTGACACCCCAAAATGTCTCCAGACATTGGCCAATGCCCATACCCGGGTTGCAAAATTGCCCCACTTTGAGAACCACTGTCCTTGAGTAGGGAGTTTGGGGTGGAGCCTTACTTGCACAGGGGCTGGAAAAAGTGGAGTGTGTGCAGAAAGCACAGGTCCTGCAAAAGGAAGGATAGGAGGCAAAAAACGTCCCAGGGGCCTTATCAAGCACTGGGTCTTTAGAACATTTAGGGTGCTTTTGCATTTAGAATGATGAATGCGTGAAAACTGGGTAGTAAGAAAGCTGAGCAGGTGGTGGAAACAGAGACTGGCTTAGAGCAGGCATGAGGGCTAACAGAAAGATATCAGGGGGCCCTTCCTNAAAAAAAAAAAAAAAAAAAAGACAAGCAAAGTTAACCCCCTCCTTGCTCAGGGACTGAAATCACTTTTGTAAAACTAATAAAAGATCATGAAATGAAGATTATGAAAGGGGCTTGAATTCTGCTAAAATCTAAATGTAATCTCTGTAATCCCTTACTGTTTAACAGTCATGTGAGGTTGAGAGTGGTGGCTCACGACTATAACTTTAGCACATTGGGAGGCTGAGGTGGGAGGACTGCTTGAGCCCAGGAGTTCAAAGCCAGCCTGGGCACCATACTGAGACCCCATCTCTACTAACAAAAACAAAACATTACCTGGGTGTGGCGGCACAGCTGTAGTCCCAGATACTCAGGAGGCTGAGGCAGGAGGATCCCTTGAGCTCAGGACTTCAAGCCTGCGGTGATCTGTGACTGCACCACTGCACTCTAGCCTGGACAACAGAGTGAGACCCTGTCTCAAAAAGAAAAAAAAGGGGGGGAGTCATATGACCAGAGGTCACAAGATTTGTGACTTCCCCAATTGCTCCCTTAAAAACATTGCTATTATAGAACCTTAGATTGGTCTTTTGAGACGTTTTTCAGACTTTTGCATTCTGGTAATTGACTGACCCCCCGGCCCTCCAGACCCAGGACTCATGACTCTACCGGTATCTGATGACAAGTGCCCCACCTGGAGGTGGACTCACCCCATATTCCCCAATCTCAGCGCTACTGACATTTGGGGCCAGATCATTCTTTGGTGTGAGGGGCAGTTGTGTGCACTGCAGATCATGTTACATCTTCCAGTCCTGTGTATAGCAGCATCCCTGGCCTCCACCCACCAGATACTAATAGCACCCTCCACCCCATGTTTGACACCCCAAAATGTCTCCAGACATTGGCCAATGCCCATACCCGGGTTGCAAAATTGCCCCACTTTGAGAACCACTGTCCTTGAGTAGGGAGTTTGGGGTGGAGCCTTACTTGCACAGGGGCTGGAAAAAGTGGAGTGTGTGCAGAAAGCACAGGTCCTGCAAAAGGAAGGATAGGAGGCAAAAAACGTCCCAGGGGCCTTATCAAGCACTGGGTCTTTAGAACATTTAGGGTGCTTTTGCATTTAGAATGATGAATGCGTGAAAACTGGGTAGTAAGAAAGCTGAGCAGGTGGTGGAAACAGAGACTGGCTTAGAGCAGGCATGAGGGCTAACAGAAAGATATCAGGGGGCCCTTCCTCTGGAAGAGAAGGGCCCGAATACACGTTTTTTTTTTTTTTTTTTTTAGACTGAGTCTCACTGTGTCGCCCAGGTTGGAGTGCAGTGGTGTGATCTCGGCTCACTGCAGCCTCTGCCTCCCGAGTTCAAGCAATTCTCCTGCCTCAGCCTCTTGAGTAGCTGGGATTACAGGCATGTGGCACCACGCCCAGGTAATTTTTGTACTTTTAGTAGAAAAGGATTTTCACCATGTTGGCCAGGCAGGTCTCGAACTCCTGACCTCAGGTGATCCGCCTTCCTCCGCCTCCCAAAGTGCTGGGATTACAGGCATGAGCCACCACTCCCAGCCACTGTATGCACTTTGAGCAAGGTCTCCCGGGGCTCATCAGTCACAATCATTACAAGAGCCCACTTTCAGAGCTACTGCAATGCTCTCCAGCCCCATACCTGCACAGCAGGGGGAATCATTTAGCATTTTTCCTCTTCTTCTTATGCTTCTCAGATATTTCGTTTGTTCATTTCACTTGGTAATGAATTAACCGATGTTTATTGAAGCACTTACCTTATGCCAGGCACTGTTCTAGGCACTGGGAATTCGGCAAGAAACAAAACAGGCAAAAACCCTGTCCTCCTGGAGCTCACAGTCCAGTGGGGTGCGGTTGGAGGTGGGGAACAGGCACTAACCAGGGAAATGGCGGGTAAGATAATGGCAAGTGCTATCGAAAAAAACAAAAACAGGCGGTGTGGTTTTTGATAGAGGGGCCAGGGAAGTCCTCTCTGTGAAAGTGACATGTAAGCAAATATTTACAGGAGGTAAGGGGGTGAGACACCCTGATATCTAGGGGAAGATGGAGATAGGCAGGAAAGGGCAGTTGCAAAGGCCCTGAAGCAGGAGGGTACCCCGAGTGCAGCAGGAACAGCAGAGAGGCCAGTGTGACTGCAGCAGAATGAAGGGAGGGGATGGTCAGGGAGGAAGAAGACAGAGAGAGAATGGAGCCACATCACGCGGAGCCTTGGAGGCTACCGTCAGGACATCAGCTTTTATTCCAAGTAAGGTGGGAGCCATGGGAGGCTCTTGAGCAGAGCAGCAACGTGACCCGACTCTGGCTGAATAGGATGCCTCCAGCTGCTGTGTGGGGAATCAGCGGCCAGGGACCCCAGTGCAGAACCACTGCAAGGGTGCAGGCACAGGACTCAGGGGCTTGAAGCAGGGTGGCAGCAGCAGACCTTGGTGAGAAGTGGTCGGATTCTGGGTATTTTGAAGGTCAGGTCACCTGGCCTTCCTGCTGCAGCAGCTGCAGTGCATGTGAGAGAGAAAGAGACATCAAGACGTTTGGGGCCGGGCACGCTGGCTCACACCTGTAATCCCAGCACTTTGGGAGGCCGAGGTGGGTGGATCACCTGAGGTCAGGAGTTCGAAACCAGCCTGGCCAACATGGTGAAACTTTAATCTCTTAATCTCTCCTTAAAATACAAAAATTAGCCGGGTATGGTGGTATGCACCTGTAATTCCCAGCTACTTGGGAGGCTGAGGCAGGAGAATCGCTTGAACCTGGGAGGTAGAGGCTGCAGTGAGCCAAGATCGCGGCACTGCACTCCAACCTGGGCAACAGACTGAGACTCCATCTCAAAAAAATAATTAATTGAATTAAATTTAAAAATAGCAGCTGCTATTCTTTGAGTCCTTCCTCGGTGCCTGGCCCTAGGCTGCCATTATCTCTAAGCCTCGCAATACCTAGCAGGTATCATCGTTCCCATCTCTCCAGGCAGGAAACTGAGGCTAAGGGAACTTAGGTGACCACCACCCCAAGGTCACACGGCAGGGGAGCATTTCAGCCTGAGGTCTGAGACCTTAGTTAACCAGGAGACTCAGGAGCTGGCTGCACTGGCCAGGGAGGCAAACAGAGGTGAGAGCTGCCTGTCCTCCTGAGCTGTGAAAACAACCGTCAGAATCTCCACCTCCTGCCACCAAGAACACGCTGATCTGGCCATCCCCCAGGACACTTCCCTGGACAGTGTGATGTAACTGATCCAGGAAGTGGAGATGACGGAGGCACTTGACAAAGCTCCCTGGCGGGAATCCACCATCCTTCTCCTAGGATTTCAGGCTTGTTTTAGATGGAGCTGGGCCTCAGTTTGTCCATCTGCGAAATGAGAAGAAGGTGACTTGCACTTTCCTTCTCGCTTCTCAAGACTTTTTTCTTTTTCTTTCTTTCTTTCTTTTTTTTTTTTTTTTTTTTTGAGATGGAGTCTCACTCTGTCACCCAGGCTGGAGTGCAGTGGTGCGATCTCGGCTCACTGCAACCTCCGCCTCCCAGGTTCAAGGGATTCTCCTGTCTCAGCCTCCTGAGTAGCTGGGACTACAGGCATGAGCCACCACACCCGGCTAATTTTTTGTATTTTTAGTTGAGATGGGGTTTCACCATATTGGTCAGGCTCGTCTTGAACTCCCAACCTCAGGTGATCCGCCCGCCTCAGCCTCCCAAAGTGTTGGGATTACAGGCTCACCCAGTCATCCAAGACCCTTTAAATGAAAACTCGGTGAGAGAATTGCACCCTTGTGCTCCAGCACTCAAAGCTACAGACATGAATGCCCTAATGCCCTCTTAAGCACCAGAAAATCAAAATGACCACCTCTATTTAAAAAAAAAAAAAACAAAAAAAAAAACAGAGCCTCTCACTCTGTTCCCCAGGCTGGCGTGCAGTGGTACAATTTTGACTCACTGCAGCCTCGACCTCCTGGGCTCAAGCGATCCTCCTACCTCAGCCCCCCAAGTAGCGGGGCTACAGGCACTTGCCACCAAGCCCAGCTAAATTTTTTTGTATTTTTTGTAGAGACAGGGTCTTGCCATGTTGCCAAGTCTGGTCTCCAACTCCTGGGCTCAAGTGATCCACCTGCCTCGGCCTCCAAAACTGCTGGGATTACAGGCATGAGTTACCGCGCCTGGTCTGGCCGTCGCCTCTTGAGTGCTGACTATGTGTTGGGAACTGTCCTTGCAGCTTTACATCAATTAAGCTACTCAAGCTCACAACAGGTGGAAACTACTCTTAGTTGAAGAAACCAAAGCACAGAAAGGTTAAGTGACTTGTCCAAGGTCACACAGCAAGTTGATGGCAGAGGTTGGATTTGAACTTGGGCATAGGCTGCACAGCCCATGCTGTTCACCACAAGGTTACACAGCCTCTCAGGAAAGTGACTTGCTTGCTGTCTGGAAATGAACAAGCCTGGGATGCTACAGTCACAGGTATGAACTAATCCCTCTGAGGTTCGAGCCTTTCCCTGAGACCCCTCCAGCAGCTGATGGACTGGTCAGAATGCCCCTATCACGTGGCCACTCTGGCTGGTGCTGCACCCATTCTCCCAAGCGTGACCTAGGGCAAGTCCCTAGCCCTCTTAGGTTCTCAAACAGCCCATCCACGTGACGGGACAAAGAAATACATATGTACGGCATGTGTAGGGTTTTTTGTTGTTATTGTTGTATATTTAAAAATTAAGATGTTTCCAGACTCAGTGGCTCATGCCTGTAATCCCAGCACTTTGAGAGGCCAAGGCGGGTGGATTCGTTGAGCCCAGGAGTTCAAGGCCAGCCTGGGCAACATAGTGAAACCCCGTCTCTACAAAAACAAACAAAAATTAGCCAGGCGTGGTGCTGCGCACCTTTAGTCCCAGCTACTTGAGAGGCTGAGGCAGGAGGACCACTTCAGACTGGGAAGCTGAGGCTGCAGTGAGCCGTGATCATGCCACTGCACTCCAGCCTGGGCAACAGAGTGACCTTGACTCAAAAAGAAAAAATTAACATGTACTCAGACAGCAAATGTCCATGAATTGATAAATAGATAATCAACATGTGGCTTATCCATAGGATGGAATAATATTGATTCAAGAGAAGGAATGGAGGACTGGTACATGCTGCGATGTGGATGAATCGTGAAAACGTGACACCAGTGAAAGCGGCTGGACACAAAAGACCACACATTGTGTGATTCCATTTACACCAAAAAGACAAAGGAACAGGGCAGCTGGGCGCGGTGGCTCATGCCTGTAATACCAGCACTTGGGAGGCCAAGGTGGAAGGATCACTTGAGGTCAGGAGTTCGAGACCAGCTTAGGCAACATGTGAAACCCTGTCTCTACAAAAAATACAAAAATTACCTTGGCATGGTGGCGCACACCTGTAATCCCAGCTATTCGGGAGGCTGAAGTGGGAGAATCAATTGAACCCGGGAAGTGGAGGTTGCAAAGGGCCAAGATTGCACCACTGCACTGCAGCCTGGGTGACAGAGCAAGACTCCATTTCAAAAAAAAAGGAACAGGGCAGATCCTCAGAGAGAGAAAACAGACTGGTTGCCAGGCACAAGTGATCCTCCCACCTTGGCCTCCCACAGTGCTGGGATTATAGGTGTGAGCCACCATGCCCAGCCTGATACATTCTTGATGAAGCAAATGGAACAATATGCAGAGGTCTAGAGAGTTCGTCATCTTGTCCCTACCACTTGCAACTCCAAATCCATCTCCTCCCCTATATTTAATCATGACACTGGAGTGTAAATTAATTTGGCGTTGTAAGATAGCGAATCGCTGTCTTCCTTCAGTCTGAACTCCCTGATTTTGTGGGTAACCTCATGTGGAGATATCATCAAAACCCTAAATCTGGGACCTCTGAATGTGACCAGGCAGGCAAGCTCTCCCACCCTCTGCCTGCTCAACCCTTTCCACCGGCCCTGTGTCCTCAAAGGACTCAGGATTCCTGAGCTGGCCTTCCTGCACTGCCACTCGCCACCTGCTGCTCCCGGTGGACACTTGTACCCACCTCTGAGCCTACTCCTCACCTGTACCATGGGAATCAAAATGCCCATTCCGTGGTTGTCTGGGGCTTATGAGAAACCCCATCTGGGAAACATAAGGCATGGGATCAGGCACCGGCAGGTGCTCCAGCAATGGGAGCGCCAGCTGTACACACTCAGATGCACACGAGGGAGGCTCTGTTTCCACGTGACCTTCACCATCCCCGCCTCTCCCTAGGTTTGTCACCCCTCATCCCCAAAACTTGCCCATGGATGATGCCCCACTGGGGAGGGAGCCTGGGAGCGCCATGGAAGGTCAGAGGGGGCCAGGGAGAGGGGACAGCTTGTCCCACAGAGGACAATGGCTGAGCAGGCTGTTTGTACCCTGGTTGCCCTCTGTCTCATCAATATTCTCGGCCTGGCCAGCCTGACAAGAGAGCTTTGTTGAGGGGGCCAGGGAGAGAGCCAGCCAGACCTCTGTGCGTTTGTATGGTGTGTGTGTGTGTGTATGTGTGTGCTGCCCTGTGGACAGACAGATCTCCACACAGCTGGAGATAAATAAGAGGCTTGGCATGGGGCATGGAAAGTTTTCAGATGCAAGACCTTCCAGTTCTGTGATGATGATGATGATGATGATGATGATGATGATGATAGTGATGATGACGATGGCTGCTAACTTACCAAACAGTCAATCCCAGGCCCCTCTCACACACGCATTATCAAGTCACCTAAGCCTAGAAGGGAGGTACCAATATCATTCCCATTTCACAGATCAGCAAATTGAGGCTCCAGGAGGCAGAATAGCTTGTCCATTGCCACACAGCTAGGAAACAACAGAGCCAGGATTTGAACCCTGGTCCCCTGGGGTCTTACCCACCCACCCCTTCATGCCAAAGGTCATAAAAGGATGAGGCGGGAAGGCAATACAGAACTGCTCTGCTTGGAGGCTTTTAGTTTTTTTTAATTTTAAAAAATGTTGGTGGGTATGCAGTAGGTGTATATATTTATGGGGTGTATTTATGGGGTTAGAAACTTTTTTTTTTTTTTTTTTTTTTGAGACAGAGTCTCACTCCAGTTACCCAGGCTGGAGTGAAGTGGCGCAATCTCAGCTCACTGCAACCTCCTCCTCCCGGGTTCAAGCAGTTCTCCTGCCTCGGCCTCCCGAGTAGCTGAGATTACAGGTGCCCGTTACCACACTCCACTAATTTTTGTATTTTTAGTAGATACGGGGTTTCACCATGTTGCCCAGGCTGGTCTCGAAATCCTGACCTCAAGTGATCCGCTTGCCTCAGCCTCTCAAAGAGCTGGGATTACGGGAGTGAGCCACCACGTCCAGCCTGTTTTGGATTGCAGGTTTGGGAGCAGACTGCCTGGGTTCTGAGGCCAGCTCCTCCCTCTTATTGCCTGGGTCATCTTGGGCAAATGACAATCTCATGTGCCTCAGTTTCCCTTTCTGTAAGATGGGGATAATAACAGTACCTGCCTCCTCTGTGGTTTGGTACTTGCTGAGGGCTCAGTGGCTGTTAAACATTCTCGCTCTATTACTGTTACTGTTTCTTGGGCACCTCCTACGTGAAAAGCACATGCTAGCAACTTTCAGTGCATTATCTCACACAATCCTTATTCCATTTTCCTAATGGTCCTTGGAAAGTAGATATTGTCCCCATTTGCAAGTGAAGAAACTATAAATCAAGACCTATCAGGCCAGGTCCAGTGACTCACGCCTGTAATTCAGCACTTTGGGAGGCCAAGGTGGGCAGATCACTTGAGGTCAGGAGTTCAAGAACAGCCTGGTCAACATGGTGAAACTCTGTCTCCACCAAAAATACAAAAAATTAGCTGGACATGGTGGTGGGCACCTGTAATCCCAGCTACTCAGGAGGCTGAGGCAGGAGAATTGCTTGAACCCAGGAGGCAGAGGTTGCAGTGAGCCGAGATCTCACCACTGTACTCCAGCCTGGGCAACAGAGTGAGACTCCATCTCAAAAAAAAAAAAAAAAAGAAAGAAAGAAAGAAAAAAAAAGGGAAGTATCTGAGGCAGTTCTCAGTCAATTTAAAAGTTTATTTTGCCAAGGTTAAGGGCAAGGGCATGACTAGAAGAGAGGTCCATGCCTTTCTCCATAGATGATTTTAGGTCTTCAATATTTAAAGGGGAAAAGCAGGCTGGAAGCTGGAAGGGGTACGGTCACACTACTGAATCCACATGTTTCAAGAGAAAAGGAGCAGGTAGGGGACTAGTCAGGTCTGTGTTTGTCTCAAGTCAGTGAATCGGCAGTTTACATAAGATAAGGTGAACATAGAGTAGCTGTGGGGGATATTTAACCTTCTGCTGTAGCTCTCTACTTAGGAATGAATGGAAAGGCAGCTTCTTGTGTGACTCAGCTTCCAGCTCAATTTTGGCAGAGTGAATTGGTGTCCCAAGTTTTGTGAACCTGAGAAAGCATTTGGGCTTAGAGTGTCTATTTTTCTGATAAAGTATCTGATTTAAGTACTTTTTTCTTTAAATCACTTAATTAAAGCTCTTTTTATCTATTTTTAGTAGTAACATTAGATATACAACACATATATATACATGTATTAGACACAGAGGGAGATCTTATAAATTCATAAGACTTCCTTTTTTTTCCTCCTATTTAAGACTTCTAATTTCTTTTTCTTTTCTTTCCTTTTTTTTTTTTTTTGAGACAGGGTTTCACTCTGTTGCCCAGGTTGGAGTGCAGTGGTGTGGGCATGGCTCGCTGCAGCCTCAACCACTCAGGCTCAAGTGATCCTCCCACCTCAGCCTTCCAAGTAGCTTGGACTATAGGTGCAGGCCACCACACCCAGCTAATTTTTTATTTTTTGTAGAGATGGGGTCTCACTATGTTGCCCAAGCTGGTGTTGAACTCCTGGGCTTAAGCCATCTTCCCACCTCGGGCTCCCAACGTGCTGGAATTAGTGCTGGTCACCACGCTCAGCCCAACCTCTAATTTCTGGATAACCTGTTTCATTACCCTAGGCAACTGCCAGCTAGATAGCCCTAAATTTACATACTAAATAAACAACTCTTAAATGAAAATCAGATAGCAAAATGTTTATCTCAAAGTACAGAAAGAGAGGAAAGAGAGTCTGGGTGTGTTAGAGAGATTTAAAATGGATGCCACAGCTGGCATGGTGGCTGACACCTGTAATCCCAACACTTTAGGAGGCTGAGATGGGAGGATGGCTTGACCTCCTCCCATCTCAGGCATTCAAGACCAGCTTGGGAGGCTGAGGTGGGAGGATTGTTTGAGCCTGGGAAGTCAAGGCGGCAGTGAGCCATGATCGCACCACTGCACTCCAGCCTGAGCAACAGAGTCTCAAAAAAAAAAAAAAAAGCAAATCAAACATAAAGTTATAGAAATCTGCTAAATAAATCTATTTTATTTAGATAGGTAGTTTTAAATTTAGTTTCTATCTTTTAACTGGAACTCGGAGCTCTGGGCAGAGCCCACAGTGAATCCTGGGTCTCCAAAGAGAATGACATGGTGGACGTAGGCTGCGTGATGCTTTTACAGTGCACTTTGTTGCAAAGACATTTCTCTAAGTGTCTAAATCATACCCTCTCTTATCTTTAAAAAATTTTTCTTTATATAACTAGGCCCACATCCAGACCCTCTCTTATTTTAAACATCCAAGAGTAGCCCCCGTTGTAATAACGATTTTAGTCAAAAAAGAAATCAGGTAACACATTACAAAAGCAAGCAGTTGAAGTTCTGAGAGGAACTTACCTGTTTATACTCTTAGGGATCCATAAGGAAAAACAGAGGTTTCTCCCCAAAAAGGAGTCTGGCACCTTCTCTGTTTTCCTTAAGGAATCCCAAACTGTCAGAAATTATTTTAGGTTCCTCGAGCTGTAGGGGGTGGCAAGAGAAAGGAGACAGGCAGAAGTAAATTGGAGAAAACAGAATTCAGTCAACTGAGAAGAAAAAATAAAACTTTTTCTCAAAACACAAGATCCTGGCCAGGTAGGGTGGCTCTCACCTGTAATCCCAGCACATTGGAAGCCCAAGGCCGGTGAATAACTTGAGGCCAGGAGTTCAAGACCAGCCTGGCCAACATGGTGAAATCATGTCTCTACTAAAAATACAAAAAATATAGCCCAGTGTGGTGGCATGCGCTTGTAATTCCAGCCACTTGGGAGGCTGAGGCAGGAGAACCACTTGAACCCAGGGAGTGGAGGTTGCAGTAAGCTGAGATCATACCACTACGCTCTAGCCTGGGTGACAGAGTAAGACTCCATCTCAAAATAAACCAGATCCTAGGAGAGAAAAAATGCATTAAGGTCCCATAAATAAATAAATAAATACACACACACACACACACACACACACACACACGCACACACACACACACGCATCTTGGATATGGCCTTTAATTAAGCTTTTAACCATTGAGCTCTTTACAAAATCCTTTTAAATCTCATTACCATATTTTAGCAGGGACAAACTGCTGATATTTCAAAAGTAACACAAATATCAAACCAGAAAGGACTTGATTTAGGAACCAAGCCCAGGCCACGGTGGTGAAAAAGGGACAGAATCTTAGCTACTGAACTAGAGTGAGGTGACAGCCAGTAGCCTCTTTCAATTTGGCTTGGCTGGCAAAAGATGGCCTTGTTATGTAAATAACGCCCCTCAGGTAATCAAAATCCTTCTCTCTCTCTCTTTTTTTTTCTTTTTCTGGCTGTTTTTTCTTTTTCCTTTTTTTTTTTTTTTCCTAGCTGCTGGAATTTAGCCGATTCATAAGACCTTGTTCGCCATAATTTGAAACTTTCCTTCAGATTTGACCAAGTCAAGTGGAGTTGGTCCAATCCGATGGAAAACAGACCGAAACAACAAAAACAACAACAGGAACAAGAACAGTCAAGCAAAGGAAACAAACAGTCGAGCAATTTATGCAGTTACTGAGTGCTCTAAAAGTAGGGCGAAATTAAGACCAGCTGGTTGTTAATCGTAACTTCTAGTCATGGGAGCCAGGCTGAAGACTGCTGTCTACCATCCTAGAAGCAGGGAACACTCACACTTGCCATCCCTGCCGGACACGAGTGAAACTCCAGAAAGGAGGTGCCTACTTGCCGTCATCATGGAAGCCGGAAAACTCACCTTCCTTGTTGAAAACTAGTAAAACGCAGAAAAGGAGCTGTTCAGGGAAATCAACCTTAGATATCAACCAATTTGGGGAGATCAGGAGTTCTCCGGAGGTGGGGACCTCCCAGGCCTCAGCAAATTGTCTTATTTTGGGGGGCAATCAAGATAGCTCAAGGCCGGCGTGATGGCTCATGCCTGTAATCCCAGCACTCTAGGAGGCCGAGGCAGGTGGATCACTTGAGGTCAGCAGTTCAAGACCAGCCTGGCTAACATGGTGAAACCCCATCCCTACTAAAAATACAAAAAATTAGCCGGGTGTGGTGGCACATGCCTGTACTCCCAGTTACTTGGGGAGTTGAAACAGGAGAATCGCTTGAACCCAGGAGATGGAGGTTGCAGTGAGCTGAGATCATGCCATTGCACTCCAGCCTGGGTAACAGAGCAAGACCCTGACTCAAAGGAAAAAAAGAAAAAAGATAGCTCAAGCTGGTACCAAGCACCAACAGGAAATTAGTCAAAGGTCAGGGCCACCTCCACCCAGGGTCCCTTTCATGAGTCTCCAATCTGTAAGTCAAAAAGAATCAAAAAGATTGAGACAGGTCTCAATCCATTTAGAAGTTTGTTTTGCCAAGGTTAAGAATGCACCTGGGAGACAGGTCTGTGCTTTTCTCCAGAGATGACTTTAGGGTGTCAGTATTTAAATGAGAAAAGCAAGCTGGAGGGGAAAGAAGGAAGGTATGGTCACATTACCAAATCCACAGTTTGCAAGAGAAGAGGGGCAGATAGGGAAATAGTCAATTACGTATTTGTCTTGATCTCAATAAATCGACGCTTACATAAGATAACGTGAACATGATGCAGGTAGGGAAGAAGTTTATGAATCCATGCATTAAAGACAAGACAGGCTGGCACTACTGCCAAACGTGCACTGAGCCAATTAGGATGTTGCTCAAAGTTCTTTATACATAATGATTTCCATGAAAATATGTGCAGAAGCAGAAACGTGTACACATCCCAAAACATCCTCTTCATTTGGTTTCCTGAGCTTTCTTTGCGTTCTGTTTTTCTTTTGCCATGTATTCTCGTCTTTAAGTTAATGGTCCAAAATTTTATTTGCCTAGTAGTGTCTTCTCAAAGTGTTTCTCAAACTTTTCTGGATGTGTAACTACCATAAGAACCTAGAAAATGCACAAATGATACTCCTTATCTGTAATTTAAGTACTTAAAATTTGCAATTGTCAGATCTTAATGAAACTGGATGTCTTATTTCTTCTCATCATTAATGGAAAAAAAATCAGTATATCTTTGATATCTGAGTGTTTTGAGGATTTTAAAACTGAATTTTATCTGCTATACCAGTTATTTGAAAAAGTATGATTTAAATGTAAATCATTTAAAAAGGACAAAAGTATAATTTCCAGTGATTTTCACTGCTGTCAGTAGAAAAGTAATAAACATCTCAATTTTATTTTAGTAAAAAAAAAAAAAAGATAACGTGAACATAGAGTAGCGACCTGTGGGGATATTTAACCTTTTTTTGTTGTTGTTGTTGTTGCGAAGGCTGGAGTGCAGTGGCGAGATCTCGTCTCACTGCAACCTCTACCTCCCAGGTCCAAGCAATTCTTGTGCCTCAGCCTCCTGAGTAGCATGTGCCACCACACCCCGCCGTAGAGATGGGGTTTCACCATATTGGCCAGGCTGGTCTCAATCTCCTGACCTCAGGTGATCCACCCGCCTCGGCCTCCCAAAATGCCGGGCCAATATTTAACCTTTCATCTGAAGCTATCTGCTTAGGAACTAAAGGATAGGCAGTTTCTTGCATGACTCAGCTTTTAGCTTAATTTTTTTTCTTTTGGCATAGTGAGTTGGGGTCCCAATTTTTTATTTTCCTTTCACAAAACTGAGGACAGAAAGAGGAAGTGGAAAGAGGGAGGAGGAATGGGTTGTGGGAAAGGCAGGAGGAAGCTGCCAAAGAAGAAAGCTTGGCCAGATTCCCCCTCCCTTCTGAGAGCCCCAGTGGCCTCGAGCCAGGGGGGTGGATCCTGGCGGCGGGGAGGGAGGGTGTAGCCAGCCCCAGGGCCCCATTGGCTGCCCAGAGGTGCCAGGGGAATAAAGCCCAGGACTGGGTAGCCCCTGGGACCATTCAGAAGACTGCCCACCCGTCCTCAGCCCCCTCTCTTCGTGGGCTATCTACTCAGTTGATCCCTCCCTCCCTCGCTGGCTTGGCTCTGTTTGCTGCTCAGACCCATCACCTTTGTCGGGTAAGTGGCCCCATCCTCAGTCCCACCTCAGGACTGGAGTGTCCTGGGGTAGCCTGTGGTTTCCCAGGGGAAGAGGGAGGCATAGAAAGAGTCCGTCAAGGCTGGGCATGGTGGCGGATGCCCGTAATCCCAACACTTTGGAAAGCTGAGGCGGGAGGGTTGCTTGAGGCCACAAGTTCGAGACTGAGCTGGACAACAGAGTGAGACCCCCATCTCTACAAAAAAAAAAACAAAAAACTTTTTTTTTTTTTTTTGGACGGAGGTCTCACTCTGTCACCCAGGCTGAAGCACAATGGCACAATCTGGGCTCACTGCAACCTCTGCCTCCTGGGTTCAAGCAATTCTCCTGCCTCAGCCTCCCGAGTAGCTGGGACTACAGGTGTGTGCCACCACGCCTGGCTAATTTTTGTATTTTTAGTAGAGATGAGATTTCACCATGTTGGCCAGGCTGGTCTCGAACTCCTGACCTAAAAAAAGAATTTAATTAGTAGAGTGTGGTGGTGCACACCTGTAGTCCCAGCTACTGGGGAGGCTGAGTTGGGAGGATCGCTTGAGGCCAAGAGGTCGAGGCTGCAGCAAGCAATGATTGCACCCCTGCACTCCAGCCTGGGTGACACAGCAAGACCTTGTCTCAAATTTTTTAAAAAGAGCCAGTTGGGCCTAAACACTGTCTGAGTTTGTGTCCAGTTCTGTGCCTCAGCTTCCACATCTGTAGAATGGGGATGAGTGTAGCACCTTCCTCCTCAGGTTGTGAGGGTGAAAGGATGACCTGCACTTAAGGTGTCTAGCCCAGATTTCATAACAGTTCATACCGACTGAATGCTTACTGCGAACCAAGTGAGAGGGAAGGCGGCTTCCGACTGCCGAAGTCGAGTGGGCAGACAGCAGCTTCAGGGCCTCCCTCCTCCTCCCCAGGCACAACATCTTCTGAAGTCTTCTGATCCTTGGGGCAGGGTGGGACTGGCAGGCTGGATTCAGTTAACGGATGCTCGCTTCACGGAAAGCCGCGGCAGAGAAGGGGCTGCCTGCAGAGGGAGCCCTGGCCTTTTACCTGAAGGCACCGCCTGGGACAAATGGAGCCCCAAATCCACCTGAAAAGGGTCTCCGTGGCCGGCTCCTCCGATTCCCACCCCGGTTGTCCCTGAGGCCAGGCCTTGGTGACCTACACTGGCCTTTAATGTCAAGTCAGTCAGAAGTGGGTGCGTGGTGGCTCATGCCTGTAATCCTACCACTTTGGGAGGCTGAGGCAGGTGGATCACTTGCGGTCAGGAGTTCGAGACCAGCCTGGCCAACATGGTGAAACCCTGTCTCCATTAAAAACGCAAAAATTAGTCGGGCATGGTGGTGCACGTCTGTGATCCCAGCTACTCAGAAGGCTGAGGCAGGAAAACTGCTTGAACCCAGAAGGTGGAGGTTGCAGTGAGCTGAGATCGCACCACTGCACTCCAGCCTGGGCAACAGAGGGAGATTCTCTACAAATAAATAAATAAAAACCAGGATCCCATTGTTTGGGGATTAAGCTCCAGGAGCTGAAAGTTCATTCTGATTTGGGGACGTCCTGTTTTGAAGTGTGCCCCAGTCTCTGACTTTTATTCAAGAGATCCAGCAGAGAGAGGGTGTCTGTTCAAGTTCCCCTCCCAGGCCCCGAATGTCAGTTAATTCATATAGACAAGCAGTGACCTAGTTAGGGAATGCTAAGGCTGGTGGGGAAGTTGGGATCCCCACCCCTCATTCTCCCTCTGACCAAGGGATGTCTGGCTCATTCTGGGACGGGGGGATGGATGTCCAGTTCAAGAGTGCCCGGGACAGGGGGCTGGATGAGGTGGCATTGGAGATGGGTCTCTGGCTAGCCACTGTTGCCTGGCCTTCTGGGATGGTGGCGGGAGGGGGAACCAGAACACTCCTCAGCCAACGCCTGCTGATCTCTTCTGGCCGGGCCCAAGTTGAAGAGAATCAAATCCACCCTGGGACTCTCAGCGGAAGGTAGGGGAGATGGAAAGGCTGGGTGGGCAGATGTGGCTGTGGCTAGACCCCAGGCCACCCCAACTGCTTCATCCCTGAGAGCCCATCCCAGAAGCGGGAGCCTGAGCCACGCCCATGGGTCTCAGAGAGAGCCTGAGCCCTGGAGCCAACTGCTCCTGGGTGAGTTCAAATCCTGCCTCCCTGCCTCACTCACAGTGTGACTTTGGGCAAATTATGTTAATAGTCTGCTTCCTGTTGCTGTGTACCAAACTACCCCAAAATGTGACTTAAAATAACAGCAAGCCAGGTGCTGTGGCTCATGCCTGTAATCCCAACAGTTTAGGAGGCTGAGGCGGGCAGATCACTTGAGACCAGGAGTTGGAGACCAGTCTGGCCAACATAGCAAGACCCCACCTCTACCAGAATAAATAAATAAATAAATAAATAAATAAATAAATAAATAAAATTTAAAAGCTAAGTGATTAGTCAATGATATAATAATTATGACAAAATTAGTAATTACGAAAGAGCTTTTCCTAACTGAATATTGGGCTTCCCAAAAGTTAGGGTTTTTTTTTTAAAATAAATATTTATTGAACATCTACTATGAGTCAGGCATTCTGCTGGGTCCTGGGATCGTCCATTTAAGCCAAGATACTTGGAATTGCATGTCAGAAGAGCCAGCTGCCAGGGTTTTTTTCTAATGTATGCATTTAAGTAAGTAATAGAGGCACATGGTAAAACATTCAAACCATGCAAAAAGTGGGTGCTATGATCCTGAGGGCCAGCTCTCCTCAAAAGCCCCACCCTGGCCAGCCTGTCACACGTGTTTTCCAAGATGCTCTGTGCACATGGAAACATGTGAACAACAAAATTCAAATTAAAAAATTTAAAAAATAAAAGAAACATGTAGACTATATGTGTGTGTATGGATGGATTGTGTGTGTGTGTGGATGGATCGTGTGTGGTGGATGGATTGTGTGTGGGGGTGGATCGTGTGTGTGTGTGTGGATGGAGTATGTGTGTGTGGATATGTGTGTGGGTGTCCCTGAATTTTCGCATAGATAGATAGACTATTTTTTATTTTTTATTTTTTTGGAGAAGCAGTCTCACTCAGTTGCCCAGGCTGGAGTGCAGTGGCTTGATCTTGGCTCATTACAAACTCCACCTCCCAGGTTCAAGTGATGCTCCTGCCTCAGCCTCCTGAGTAGCTGGGATTATAGGTGCCTGCCACTATGCCTGGCTATTTCTTTTTTCTTCTTCTTCTTTTTTTTTTTTTTTTCTCAAGACAGAGTCTTGCTCTGTCGCCCAGGCGGGAGTGCAATGGTGCGATCTTGCTCACTGCAACCTCCACCTCCTGGTTTCAAGTAAGTGATTCTCCTTTCTCAGCCTCCTAAGTAGCTGGGATTACAGGCACGCACCACCATGCCCAGCTAATTTTTTGTATTTTTAGTAGAGACAGGGTTTCACCATGTTGGCCAGGCTGGTCTCAAAATTCTGACCTTGTGACCCACCTGCCTTGGCCTCCCTAAGTGCTGGGATTACAGGCATGAGCCACTGTGCCCAGCCTCACCTCATGCATTTTGAAAGCTACAAGGTTTGAGTGTTATCTCTTCAGCCTCCCAGCAAATGTGTGAGAAGTCAGGAGTGGAGGGTGATACCTGTCCCCATTTTACAGATGACAGAGCTGAGGCCAAAGCGTGATTTCCTGTCTGATGTCACATGGCGAGTAGGTGGCCCACCTGTGATTAGAGCCCAGGTCTCCAGGATGCTGTCTGGTCTGAGCCCTTGCTTGGCTTGCTGGGAAGCGAAGGAAGGGGTCACTCTGGCTGGCTCTCCTAACCCTCTGGGTTTCCTTCGTTTCTGCCAGGAATGATGTCCGGAGAACCCCTGCACGTGAGGACCCCCATCCGTGACAGCATGGCCCTGTCCAAAGTGGCCGGCACCAGCGTCTACCTCAAGATGGACAGTGCCCAGCCCTCCGGCTCCTTCAAGATCCGGGGCATTGGGCACTTCTGCAAGAGGGTACGGGACCGGGTCAGCATCGTCTGGACAGGGGTGGCAGGTCCTCCTTCCTCACCAGGGCAGGGCCAGTGCTGTGTGAAATTAAAGTCATTGTGGGATAAGCCTACTGACTCCCCACAATGACTGAGCGTCCACCATTAGGGCTTCCTCTGGTGGAGGGGTGCCCCTCCAGGAGGGTCCCTCAGGACTGATCCCAGAGCCATCAGTCGCCTGTTTTCCTCCACCCCTTCCTGAGCCAGTCTCTTTGGAGAGGGGCGGTGCAGTCTCAGACAAGGTAGAACAAATTCCAAGTGAAGGAAAGGTCTGTGTCCACTGGAATCCTGGCAGGTATTCCAGGTGGACAGGAAGAGCATAGGCAATGACTGGGAGGTGGGCCTGAGTGCCTCTCCTGTTGTCTCCACAGTGGGCCAAGCAAGGCTGTGCACATTTTGTCTGCTCCTCCGGTAAGTGACCTGCTTCCCCATCCTGTCCTCTGCTGTGTGTCCTGGGGTCAAGTACTCCGCTTCTCTGAGCCCTGGTTTCCCCAGCAATGTGCCATTGAAAACACTGGCAGCAGCCAGCAGTTTGGAATTCCAGGGGGAGGCCAGCAGTCACCCAGGGTGGGGAGGTGAGGGGGGAACTCCAGAGCCCCCAGGAGAGGGTAAGCAGTCCTGCCTGGGCTCCCAGATGCTCCCGCACTGACACCCTCTCCACCCCCGACCCTGGCAGCGGGAAATGCAGGCATGGCAGCTGCATATGCGGCCAGGCAACTGGGCGTCCCCGCCACCATCGTCGTGCCCAGCACCACACCTGTTCTCACCATTGAGCGCCTCAAGAATGAAGGTGCCACAGTCAAGGTGGTGGGTGAGGTGAGTGCCGACCCAGGGCAGGGCAGAGAGAGGGTACCTGGTGACTGGGCAGGGTCCCCCCTGTGCCTCACACCCTCCCATCTCCCCTGTGGTTTTGCAGTTATTGGATGAAGCCTTCGAGCTGGCCAAGGCCCTAGCGAAGAACAACCCAGGCTGGGTCTACATTCCCCCCTTTGACGACCCCCTCATCTGGTATGTGGAGTTCACGGTCACTCGGTGGGGGTGGCAGCCACTGCCCTATATCACCGGGCAGGCATTGCTATGATACACATCATCGCATCCTCATGCACAGTAGCTGCACATGTGTGCACACAACACCATGTAGAAGCACACTGAGGCGGGGCACAGTGGCTCACACCCGTAATCCCAGACTTTGGGAGGCCAAGGTGGGAGGATCACTTGAGGTCAGCAGTTTGAGACCAGTCTGACCAACATGGTGAAACTCCATCTCTACTAAAAATACAAAAATTACTCGGGCATGGTGACACATGCCTGTAATCCCAGTTACTAGGGAGGCTGAGGCAGGAGAATCGCTTGAACCCAGGAGGTGGAGGTTGCAGTGAGCCAAGATCNAAAAAAAAAAAAAAAAAAAAAAAAAAAAGAAAAAGAAAAAGAAAAGAAAGAAAGAAGAAACACACGTGTTCACATGTTACACCCAGGTGCAGCAGCAGGTGCACACACATGTGCACCAAATGCCCATTCTCCACGGCTGCACCCACAACACACCCAAGGCTGAACATGCAAGCACACAGGTGTCCAAGTGTCAGCAGCTGAGTCCTCCGGGAAGCAGACCCGGGCACAAAGGTTTCAGGGAAAGGAGTTTATTTGGGAGGCGATTCAGTGGGGGAGTGGGGAAGTGAGCCGGGGAAGGCAGGGGGCTGGCTTTTTTCTTTTTTCTTTTTCTATCATCCAGCCCAAAATGTCAGGAAGGGGGCTTTCAAGGGCAGGTGGCCACTGTGGGTGGCTGGAGCTTAATCCCTTGGGGACCCTGGGAGCCAGTGTAGAAGGTGGGCCACAGTTTCCCTCTCCCTGGGAGAAGGAGCAGGGGAGTTTGTTCGCCGACCCGACCCGTAGCCGTTGGTTGAGGGCTCCTCTAAGGGGCTGCCATCTCCTGACTCTGTTTGCAGGCAGCTCAGGTGGCCAGAGAAAGTCCTCAGGTAGAGACACAGATGCTGGCAGCTGGAAGCCGAGGTGGTGGGTGGGGAGGGAAGTAGCTCCAGGCCCCATCAGCTGGGATGAGGCCGGTGCAAACCTGAGCCGGTGTCTCCAGGAAGCCTAGCCCTGACCTGCCACCCCCTCTCCCCACCCTCCAGGGAAGGCCACGCTTCCATCGTGAAAGAGCTGAAGGAGGCACTGTGGGAAAAGCCGGGGGCCATCGCGCTGTCAGTGGGCGGTGGGGGCCTGCTGTGTGGAGTGGTCCAGGGGCTGCAGGAGGTGGGCTGGGGGGACGTGCCTGTCATCGCCATGGAGACCTTTGGCGCCCACAGCTTCCACGCCGCCACCACCGCAGGCAAGCTCGTCTCCCTGCCCAAGATCACCAGGTGAGCAGCTGGGGTGCCTCCCTCAGGTGTCCAGCAAGCATTGGGGAGTCCCCTTTAGGTCTGACTTTGAGATAGATCCTGATGTTAGCCTGTTCTACAGATGAGGAAATGGAGGCTTTGATCACTTGCCCAGGGTCACATCCAGTGAGTGGTACAGCTTGGACTCAAGCCCAAGTCTGTGTGACTCCACCACGTCACACTTCCTCACACGAAAGGCCTCATATGAGGCTGGGCACAGTGACTTGTGCCTGTAATCCCAGCACTTTGGGTGACTGAGGCAGGAAGATCACTTGAGGCAGAGTTCAAGACCAGCCTGAGCAACATAGAGAGATTCCCACCTCTAAAAAAGTTGTTTTTTTGGTTTCATTTTTGTTTTGTTTTGTTTTGTTTTAACTAACTGGGCATGGTAGCACACACCTATAGTCCCAGGTATTCAGAAGGCTAAGGTGGGAAGATTGCTTAAGCCCAGGAGGCTGATGCTGCAGTGAGCCATGATCATGCCAGTGCACTCCAGCCTGGGTGACAGAGCAAGACCCTGTCTAGAAACAAAGAAAAAGGGAGGAAGGAAGGAAGGAAGGAAGGGAGGGAGGGAGGGGGGGAGGGAGGAAGGAAGGGAGGGAGGGAGGGAGGGAAGGAAGGAAGAGGAAAGGAAGAGAAAAGAAAAGAAAAAGAAGAAAGAGAAAGAAAGAAAGAGAAAAAGAAAGAAAGAAGGAAAGAAAGAAAACGAAAGAGAAAAAGAAAGAAAGAAAGAAAAAGAAAGAAAGAAAGAATAAAAGAAGAGAGGGAGGGAGGGAGGCAGGACGGAAGGAAGGAAGGAAGGAAGGAAGGAAGGAAGGAAGGAAAGAAAGAAGGAAGGAAGGAAGGAAGGCCGGCCTCATAGGAATCATTTACTGAGTCCTCTGTGGCAAAGTTTACATACCTCATTACTTTGCCAACCATTTACTGAGCCCCTATTGTGTGCAAGGCACTGGCTGATCTGGGGAGAGAGTGGCGCATAAACCCAAGTCTTGCTCCTAAGGAGTTCATATCCAAGCCCCAAACCTTTGATAGATAGTTTTTGTTTGTTTGTATGTTTGTTTGTTTGTTTTGAGATGGAGTTTTGCTCTCGTTGCCCAAGCTGGAGTGCAACGGCATGTGCAAGTGCCAATTGGAGTGCAAGTGCCATGACACTTGGCTAACTTTGTATTTTTAGTAGAAATGGAGTTTTACTGTGTTAGCCAGGCTAGTCTCAAACTCCTGACCTCAGGTGATCTGCCCACCTCAGCCTCTCAAAGTGCTGGGATTATAGGCATGAGCCACCATGCCTGACCGATAGATAGTATTTAATTAGGATTAGGTTTTGGCCCCATTACACAGAAGCCCCAAATAACAGTGGCTTAGATGAGATTGAACTTTACTATGAAAAGTCAGGGCCCCGGGTCCATTGAGTTTGTTTCCCCATTATCCTTAGCATGTAGCCTTTTGGTCCAAAATGGTTGCCTGAGTGCCAGCTATCACACCCACATTCCATGTGGCAGGGAGGGGGAAGCAAGGGCAGAAGGCTATGCTCCAACCTTCAAAGACAGACACAACACTTCCACTTACCTTTTGTTGGCCTGAACGTAGTCACATGGCCACATGCAGCTGCCAGAGAGGCTGGGAAATGTCTTTATACCAGGTGATCTAGAAAAGACACCAGGGCAGACAATAGTCTCCACTACAGAGAGGGAAGACTGAATCCAGCCAGATAAGAACTTCTTCCGGCTTTCTGAGCCTGGCATCTGGAGCTTCTGTGTCCCACACTGTAGGGACTGAAGACATCATGGCTGAGTGCCTACTGTAAACCACGTGCTGCTGAGGGCTGAGGTGGCCAAGGCCCTCAAGATGCTCCTGGGGAAGGGAGAGGGGGCAGTTGAGCTGGGAACAGAGCCAGTGGTCACCCCGGGGGGCTGGGGACAGCGCCAACACATTGGTTACCAGCGCAGGTCTTGAAGTTATACAGATCCTGCTTGCAGCCCCAGCTCCAGCACTCCCTAGGTGTGTGACCTTGGGCAAATGACTGTATACTCTGCCTCAGTTTCCCCTTCCCAAAATCAAACCAATTAACAACAGCAGAGTTCTTGTGTGAATTCAATAATGCTTGTGAAGTGCTTGGCACCTAATGCTTTCTCAAAAAGTAATCGGGGCGCTTGTTACTATAGGGGAGTACCATTTGAGAATTCCACATAGGGCCGTGGGACTCAGTACTCTCCCAGGAGGACTCCTTGGAGGAGGTGGCCTTAATCCTGAGCCTTGAAGGACAGAGCAGGATGTGGGCAGGCAGAGTGGTACCAAGCCTTATGAGGGTTAACCAGGTAGAGGTTGCAACCCAGAGCAAAGGCAGGGAGTCCTATCAGGGAACAACAAGTGTCCTCTTAGGCATTTGCTCCTGACTTAGTGTTGATCAGAATATGATGCTCTGCCAAGGCAGGAGGATCACTTGAGCCCAGGAGTTCAACACTAGCCTGGGGTTGGGCATGGCGGCTCATGCCTGTAATCCCAGCACTTTGGGAGGCCAAGGTGGGTGGATCACCTGAGGTCAGGAGTTTGAAGCCAGCCTGGTCAACATGGTGAAACCCCATCTCTACTAAAAATACAAAAATTAGCCAGGCATGGTTGGGCACCTGTAGTCCCAGCTACTTGGGAGGCTGAGGCAGGAGAATTGCTTGAACCCAGGAGGCAGAGATTGCAGTGAGCCGAGATCGTGCCACTGCACACTCCAGCCTGGGCAACAGAGCAACACTCCATCAAAAACAAAAACAAAAACAAAAACAAAAAACCCAGCGTGGGCAACATAGTGACACCCCCCGTCTCAAAAAAATTAAAAATAGTGATAATAAAGAATATACTATGTGATGCCAATTCAAACACTCTCACCTTATTAGAATACCCCACTTGGTTCGGGGATCCCTGAGGCTTTTCAGTGCTTTACGGCTGCAGAGGTGACACCTGTCCCCCTTGCCCATGGATTCACTGCCTTCTCCGTCTCACATCCATCTCCTTCTCTCCCTCCCTGCCCCCATCTCTCTCCTGTTCCCCCCACTCCCATCCTCTTCTGGGTTCCCACTTCTCAGTGTTGCCAAGGCCCTGGGTGTGAAGACTGTGGGGGCTCAGGCCCTGAAGCTGTTTCAGGAACACCCCATTTTCTCTGAAGTTATCTCGGACCAGGAGGCTGTGGCCGCCATTGAGAAGTTCGTGGGTATGTGCCAGGATCTCTCGTGACCTGACCTGCTGACTCAGGAGCTAAGTGGCTGTCCACTTGGTGTGCCACTGGGGATCCCACTCACCCCAAATTTTCTCCACAGTTCTGTCTTCCATCTCTGCCTAGAACCTTCCATTAACGGAAGGTAATACAATGCAGTGTAGGCATGGAAGAGCAAAAGCCACACATAATAGAAAAGTAAATAGAAAAGTAAGCCTGATAACCATAGCAGCAGAAAACAATAAGTATTTAAAATAATGCTTCTGAGTTTCCTGGTAGCCAGAGTAAAAAAGGAAAACATGGGGCTCAGAGTTGGATTCATTCAGAGGTGGGTCTGTAACTAGGTTGGACTCTTTCTGGGTTCAGTCTAGGGCAGGGATGGCAAAAAAGAGAGAAAAAAATAGTACCATTTATGCTTCTGTACCTGCTGCACACTTGGCTAATCAACCATGGAACTCTTGCTCAGATGATGTCTCAGAATTCTTCTCAACACAGTGCTCAAGCAACCACACTCATTCTATCAGTGTTAGCACTCATAACGAAACCCAGGCCCTGGCTCAGGCTTGGAAGGGCCAATTCAGGGTGATAACGGGATGTGCGGTCCAGGACCTGCATCTGCAGCCAGGGCTGAGAGCTGATTGGCTCAGTATTCCCAAGTCCTGCCAATGGCCTGTCAGCTCCTGTGCACCCTGGGAAACTCAAGCCACACCCCTGTCACTCCCCTTCTCCGGCAGATGATGAGAAGATCCTGGTGGAGCCTGCCTGCGGGGCAGCCCTGGCTGCCGTCTACAGCCACGTGATCCAGAAACTCCAACGGGAGGGGAATCTCCAAGCCCCGCTCCCATCCCTCGTGGTCATCGTCTGTGGGGGCAGCAACATCAGCCTGGCCCAGCTGCGGGCGCTCAAGGAACAGCTGGGCATGACAAATGGGTTGCCCAAGTGATGACGGACCCTTTCCGATCTGTCCTCTCCTAGCCCAGGAGACCCCTGGAGGGGCTGGAGTTTTATCCAGCGCCTCGATGTATGTTTGGTTGAGCGCCTGTGGCCCAGGTGCAGGTTAACTTCTTGTTATCAGGAGCCCACTATACAGATGCCAAAGGTCGGCAGTCAATGAGGCTATGAACTGGACCTTTTTGGTATCTGTGTGACTGCTCTGTGCCCATCCTTAGCCAACTTGCTGGCGTGACAAGTGCCCACAAGTAACACACCAGGTCCCCAGAGGAGGGTGGATGGGAGAGACCTGAATCACAGCAGTGAGGAATTCCTCAAAGCTGTGACTCTGCCCGAGAACTTGTTCCCAGGGAAGGTAAACAGGGCCACCATCCAGGGTTGAGGAACCATCTCAGCCATCCTCCCAGGAAGCCCACCCCTGACCCTTACAAATTTTTCTAATATGCAAACTTTTTCATTGAAAAAATAAAATATATTTATGAAACAAGGATCCTGTGTGTTTTCCCGTCATCAGCTGTCTTCCTTCCTGCTTTCCTTCCTTAGAAGGAAGACCTTGGGGTCTTCTAATAAGCAGACCCTAAGTCTGCTCTCAGCCCCAGTTCTCAACTGGGGCCCCAGAGTGAGGCCAGGAGCCTGACTCCAGTTGGTCTTGTGTGCCAGGAGAGGGGCATCCCTGTACCACAGGAAGCAGGTGTCTAAACAAGAGGGACTTGGGGTAGGACAAAGGCTGCCTCCGCTGAAGGCAGAAGCAGCTGAGGAGGCCAACTTCATTCTGATAGGAAGTCCTTCCTGGTAAGTCAGAATTATTTCATCACAGACCCAATGGAAGTAAAGAAGTGAGGCCCCCTCCCCTGGGGGTGTGTGAGCTGACACTGGACAACCATCTCTGCAAGAGGGAAGGGGTGGTTGGACTTGAAGTCAACGTCATGCAAACCCTCCTCAAATATGGAACCATCTCTTCCAACGAAAGAATGTGCTGAAGCCCGTATCATAGTTCAAAGAGAAATTACTGGAGCTGGCTCCAGAGCATGGAGGGAACCCCACCCTCAAGGCACTTTTTGGATGACCCCAAGTTCAAACTGAAGTTTAAGAGTCACTCAGAGCCGGGCACAGTGGCTCATGCCTGTAATCGCAGCACTTTGGGAGGCCAAAGCAGGCGGATCACTTGAAGCCAGAGGCTCGAGATCAACCTGGCCAACATGGTGAAACCCCGTCTCTATTAAAAATACAAAAATTAGCCAGGCGTGGTGGTGTCCACCTGTAATCCCAGCTACTCCAGAGGCTGAGACAGGAGAATCGCTTGAACCCACAAGGCAGAGGTTGCAGTGAGTGAGATTGTGCCACTGCACTCCAGCCTGGGCAAAAAAGTGAGACTCTGTCTTAAAAAAAAAAAAAAAAAATCACACAGATCTGAGTGATCCAAAGCCTGCCTGGAATAGGACCGCCTCCAGCTTCCACTGTCCAGCCTGAGCCTGGCACAAAGCCCCAGCCTGCTAGAGGTGGCACCGGGACACTGTGGGCAGGGGCTGACCAGCTGGCCAGAGCCTTACCCTTCAGGGAGGCAGCAGCAATAGAGGTGCCTGCAGCGGCCATCTTGAAGCTGAGGATTGTGGGAAACTCACAGTGCTCAGAGTCAAGTGGCACTACCTTCGCAGCTGCCTCTGGAAAGGTGGGTCCCGCCTTTGCTGAGCTAGCTGATGTCCCAGTCGGGGACCATCTGTATGACCACCCCCGTATGCTCTGTGCAGTCAGCCTGGCTTCATGGCTACCCCCACCTCCTGGAAAACAGAAAGCAGCCAGGATCATTCTAGGGAATAAGAAAGTGATGCTGGGTGAGAACCACCACCTGGGTCTCCGCTCGCTCATCTGTAAAATGATGAAGCCCCAGCCTCAGGAGTGGCTGTGAAGATTCAGTGGCTGGAGCACAGTAGGTGTGGCCTGTTTCACCAGGGCCACAAGGAGATGAGGAAGGTGGACTGGGCTCCAATCCTGGCTCTGATGGGCCCAGGTCTTCAGACTTTGGGCACATTACCTCCCTGCCCCAAACCTGCTTCCTCATCTGTAAAACATAAATGATAACCCCAGCATCTCCCAACAGGGCTATCCTGAGAAGGAAGAGAAACTCAGGTATGAAAACACTCTGAAGAATTGGGAAATGTACCAGCAGAAAGTTAGTTTTTAAAACCACAAGTTGGCCAGGCATGGTGGCTCATGCCTGTAATCCCAGCACTTTGGGAGGCCGAGGTGGGAGGATCGCTTGAGCCCAGGAGTTCAAGACCAGCCTAGTTGGCACAGTGAGACTCTGTCTCTACAAAAAGGAAAAATAACTTGAACCCGGGAGGCAGAGGTTGCAGTGAGCCAGGATTACGCCACTACACTCCAGTCTGGCGACAGAGCGAGACTCCGTCTCAAAAAAAATAATAAAAAGGAAAATAAAATAAGATAAAACCACAAGTCAATTCCCAACCCCATACCCCAACCTTGCTTTATTTTCTCCATGCGTTTACCAGCACTGACACACTGCATATTTCATTTTTTTTTTTTTTTTACTATCTCCCCAATGTAAACTTCACAAGAGCAGGGACGCTTTGGTCCCTTTTGTTATAAAGTATTCCCTGGACCTCATAACAGTGCCTGGCATGTACTAGGGGTTCAATAAGTGTTTGCTAATGAAGAGATGCTGACTGCATGAGGCCCCGTATGGGCTGCATCACATCCCCCAGGGAAACGCTGCTCACACCATTACCCCATTTCACAGATGAGGTAATCGAGGCTCAGAGAGGTTGAGTCCATAGCTAGCTAGTAAGAGGTGGAGACAGAATTCAAACCCAGGTCTCTGACTCCAGGGCTGTGTGCTTTCCTCTCTCCAAGCACACAACACTGGGAGAGTCTTGTCTCCAAGGCAGGCTGCATGAGATCAGACAGGGAGAGAGCCTTTTTTTGTATCAGTCTGTACACCACAATATGGCTTAGGAAGGTCTTGGTGGTTAACAAGGCTCCCAAATAGGACCCAGAACATAGGTGCTCCATAAACATCTGGATGAATGAATGGATGGATGGATATGAATGAATGGATGGTTATGAATGAATGGATGGTTATGAATGAATCTGCACAGATGTGTGTGTGGATGAATGGGTGATAAATGAATAGGTAGGTGGATGGATGAGTGGGTGGGTAGATGAATGGATGGATGGATGGATGGATGGATGAGTGAGTGGATGGATGGGTATATAGGTGATAAATGGATAGGTGGATAGATGAGTGAATGGGTGGATGGGTAGATGGATGGAAAATGAACAGATGGAAATGGCTGGATGGGTGGATAAATGGTCGGAAGGATGGATGGATGGGTGAGTGTGTAGACGGATGATAAATGGATAGGTAGGTAGATGGATGAGTGAATGTGTGGGTAGATGGATGGAAAATGAACAGATGGAAATGGTTGGATAGGTGGATAAATGGTTAGAAGGATGGATAGATGGGTGAGTGGGTGGATGGATAGGTAGATGGGTGATAAATGGATAGGTAGGTGGAAGGAGGAGTGAATGGGTGAACGGATAGATGGATGGAAAATGAACAGATGAAAATGGTTGGATGGATGGTTGGATGGGGGATTGGATGGATGGATGGGTGGATGGGTGACAAATAGGTAGGTGGATGGGTGGATAGGTGAGTGGGTAGATGACTGGGTGGGTGGATGGATGGATGGGTTGGTGGGTGGGTGGATGGATAGATGGATGGATGGATAGGTAGTTAGATGGGTGGGTGGATGAATGGGTGGGTGGATGAATGGGTGGGTGGATGGATAATGGATAGGTAAGAACTTCGTAAGCCATGCTGTGGTGTACAGATCAATACATAAAAACCTCCCTCCCTGTCTGATCTTATTGGTGGATGGATGAGTGAATGGCTGGATGAATAAATGGGTGGGTGGGTAAGTGGATGGAAAATGGACAGATGAGGCAGGGCACGGGGGCTCACACCTGTAATCCCAGCACTTTGGGAGGCCAAGATGGGCGGATCACCTGAGGTCAGGAATTCAAGACCAGCCTGACCAACATGGTGAAACCCCGTCTCTACTAAAAATACAAAATTAGCCAGGCATGGTGGCTTATGCCTGTAACCCCAGCTACTCGGGAAGCTAAGGCAGGAGAATCACTTGAACCCGGGAAGCAGAAGTTGCAGTGAGCAGAGATTGCACCATTGCACTCCAGCCTGGGCAACAGAGTGAAACTCCCTAAGAAAGAAAAGAAAAAAGAAAAGAAAAGGAAGGGAAAGGAAATGAAAGGAAAGAAAAGAGGAAAAAGGAAAAAGGAAAGGAAAGGAAGAAAAGAAAGAAAATGGACAGATGGAGATGGCTGAATGGTTGGCTGGATGATTGGATGGTTGGATGGGTGGGTGGATGGCGGGGTGGATGGATGATAAATGGATAGGTAGGTGGGTGGATGGATGGAAGATGGATGGGTGGGTGGGAGGCTGTGCAGATGGATGACGGGTGAGTATGTTGGCAGATGAGTGAATGGACAGAAGGACAGACAGAGGGCTGTACAGGAGGCTGCATGGGGGATGATGGCACAGAACGCAAACCTGAGAGGAAAAAAGGCGCTGACCCCAGCTTCCCTGCCACCCCAAGAAGCACAGCACGGGGCCAGAGCCACTCTTGTTTAATGGTGGCACAGCCTGCAGTCTGGTTCCTCCATCAGGGCACTGTGGGCATGGCCCTGAGGTGAGGGACAGGCCTGGGGTGGGGTGGGGGCCTGAGGCAGAAGCATGGGGGCTGACCCTCTGCCTGACATGGAGAGAGGACATTCAGAACCCTCCAGCCACAGATGGCCAGAAACTTTGGTTTTTGTTTGTTTTCAAGTTTCTGTCCTCAAGGAAGCTGTCCAGAAAGGGAGACGAAGGGACTGCTTCCTGAGGGAGCAGAGGGGCCAGAGCTGGGAGGAGCAACGCCAGCCGGAGACAATGCCCAGACAAAACTCACCAGCTCCAGGGCCACCCGTGGGAATGCAGCTGGGAGGAGGGTGCTGTAACAGGCTCCTCCCACCCCATGGGAGCCCCAGAGTCTGACCCCAGGACCTTCCCAAGCCCTCAGGAAGGAGAAGCACGAGGAAGGGGCCCCAGGGGTGGGAATGAGATCGAGAGAGCAGCAGCAGGAAACAGAGAGAAACAGAGAGTGGGAGATGCAGGGCGGGGGCAGAGGAGACGCCGCGGTGCCCACCCACCTCGGGGGGAGAGAGGGAGTCAGTTCTGAGCCCCATCAGGTTCGTGCCCCACCCTAGGAGGAGATAATTCAGACCCCAGATCAGAGAACAAAGCCCCCAGAAGGGGCTGGGGTTGGAGGTCCGGTGGCCTTGGGACGGGGTGGCCCTGCCGAGGGTCAGCAGGGGCGAAAGCAGCAGAGCAGGGACAGAGCCTCAGTCCCACGAAACCTTGACAGGCGCGAACTTCCACAGGTCTGGCTGGCCCATGTGCAGCAGGCCGCTGAAGGGCGAAGTACTCCACTGGAACGGGGGCACCTGGTCCCACGTGGGACCGCTGGCCGCCAGCAGGCCCAGGATCCTGGCCAGCGACATGCTGGTCACCTGGGGACAGGGCAGAGCCGCAGCTGAGCAGGGGCCCTGGCCTGCCCCAATCCAGGCGCCCGGCCTCCTACCCTGACCTTGACCCCACAGCCCAATTCTGCACTGTCACTTTTTTTTTTGAGTCTCTACTCTGTCACCCAGCCTGGAGTGCAGTGACATGATCTCGGCTCACTGCAACCTCTGCCTCCCGGGTTCAAGCAATTCTCATGCCTCAGTCTCCTGAGTAGCTGGCATTACAGATGCCCGCCACCATGCCCGGCTAATTTTTGTATTATTAGTAGAGACAGGTTTTCACCATATGGGCCAGGCTGGTCTCAAACTCCTGACCTCAAGTGATCTGCCCACCTGGGCCTCCCAAAGTGCTGGGATTACAGGCGTGAGCCACCATGCCCAGCCCATACTGTCACCTTTACTGTGACCCCAACCACAGCCCAATTCTGACTGTCATTCCTGTCCCGCCATCAGCTTTGCCCCAACCTGTCTCCTCCCCCAAACTGGTGATGGTGACTCCCCCCACCCACAGCCCTCAGGCCCCCAGCCTCCAGGCCCTAGGGAGGAGGCAGCACCTTCACATCGATGCCCCCGTGGGAGCGCTGACGCAGGGCCTGGAAAGGGTAGGAGCCATTGGCCGGGTTGAGGTCAGAGCGGGCAGAGATCGCATTCTCCCCATTGGGCTGTGGGTCACAGGCTTTGCACAGTGACAGGGGGTCATGGAGGAAGTCATTGTACCTGGATGGGGAAAAGGAGGGAACATCAGTCATCCCAGGAAGGAGAGGTTAAGACAGGGGCCCAAATCCTCACGGGCAGCCCGGTTAACAGCCGCCAGCCTTCAGCCTGATGAGCCCCTCCCACCACACGTTGCCCCTGACAATTCCTCTGCCAGGGGCCCGGACCCTTCACCTAAGTCACTCTGCCTCCATTATTCAGCTCTCTGCTCAGGCACCCATCCTCAGGGAAGAGCTCCATGCCACCGCCCCAGCCAGGTGAGGCAGCCGCTTGTCCCCGGATAGCCTCTCTTGGAACACAGCCATCTTTACACATTGACACCCGTGCAAGAACTTGATGGATTTCTGCACCATCCAAGAGACAGGACAGTGGGGCACAGGTTTTCTACCTGTTGTTTCTGGTAGCAAGCATAGTGCCCAGCAGTACAGGTCACTCAGGAGATGTCTAGCATCCTCCCTTAGCTATGGGGACTGTGACAGGACCCAAGTGGAGCGCGGCCACCGAGCTGCTGCACTGGTGTCCAACGTCTGACCACCCCCTGCTGGCCCTCTGGGGCTGGCGGCAAAGTTTGAATGAGTTGGTACAAAGAGCACATAGGAAGTTCTGTGTTCCTGCGGCCTCCCTCTCCCCAACCCACCACCCAACCAGCACCTACCTCATCAGCCTGACCATGGAATCCATGTCTTGTACCAGGGACTGGTTCCGCCGGAAGATCTGGGCCCGGGGGCTCCCGTCATAAGAAAACCAGTCCCCATACTGGGCCACGAGGGCCTGCAGCCCACTGGCATTGAACACAGTCTCGAAGGACCTGCCGGGGACAAGGATGGTCACCCATGACCCCCACTGGCCTCACTCAGCCAAGGTTGTGGCCAGGGAGGGGAGGGGCAGTCACACCAGGACATTATCACTTACAACTATGACATTCAGACAGGACGTAGTGGCTCACGCCTGTAATCCCAACACTTTGGGAGTCCAAGGGGGGCAGATAACCTGAGGTCAGGAGTTCGAGACTAGCCTGGTCAACATGGTGAAACCCCATCTCCACTAAAAATACAAAAATCAACCAGGCACGGTGGTATGTGCCTGTAATCCCAGCTACTCGGGAGGCTGAAGTAGGTGACTCACTTGAACCCGGGAGGCAGAGGTTGCAGTGAGCCGAGATTGCGCCATTGCACTCCAGCCTGGGCAACAGAGCGAGACTCTGTCTCAAAAAACAAAAAACAAAACAAAAAAAACTACGCCATTTGGGATAACAATAATGTCTTTCCATTTGTGCTGGGGGGTGGCTTGGTGGAGTGGCTGAGCTTGGGTTCTGGGGCCCAAAAGACATGGCTTCAAATTGTGCCTTCAGTCTGGGTGCAGTGGCTTACACCTGTAATCCCAGCACTTGGGGAGGCCAAGGCAGGTGGATAACTTGAGTCAGGAGTTTGAGACCAGCCTGGCCAACATGGTGAAACCCTGTCTCTACTGAAAATAGAAAAATTAGCCAAGCATGGTGGCTGGCGACTATAAGCCCAGCTACTCAGGAGGCTGAGGCAGGAGAATCGCTTGAGCCCAGGAGGCGGAGGTTGCAGTGAGCTGAGATTGTGCCATTGCACTCCAGCCTGGGTGACAGGGTGAGACTCTGTCTCAAAACAAAAAACAAATCCTGCCTTCACCATTCGCCAACAGGGGAAACTTGGGAAAGTGAGGTACTTTCTCAGGGCCTCAGTTTTATCATCTGTGAGATGGGAACAGGAACTCTAGTGACCACATGTGGCAGTTTTAAGAGTCAAATGAGAAAATGCAGGTAAAGTAAGCCTCAGGAGGTGACGGCTGTACAGCCCAGTAAGGCAGATCCAGTCACAGACCCTGGCAGGGGTCAGTCCCTGAGCCTGGCCATCCCACACCACCCCGCTCTGGGCATTAGAACCAGAGGTCACATGGATGCTGACCTAAGCCACGCAACTACACTGCCAAACTGTCTGGGCTCTCCTGGCCAGAAGAGGGGGTAGGCTGGGATTCTTCGTTCTGTGGGTTTAAAAATATTGCCTAGGAAGGAGCTGGGCAAGTAGTAAGGTGGATGCCCTCGAGGGTGACGGGGAGCGGGGTGAGAAGGCACGCACGGTATGTTGTAGCTGGCCCAGTAGGTCTTCTGGTAGAGTTCCGAGGTCTTGTCGGCCACCACCACCATGCCGCTGAGACCGAGAAGAGAGATGGGGTGGAGGTGATCAGAAAAGGGGCTCCTGTGGGCACTGCCCTGCTCGGGGAGCCCCGATGGCTCCCCATTGGCTGGGGGAAGGATAAGTCCTGAACTTCAGCCCCCACCAGGGACACCTTCTCTTCCAGCCACAACCTCCTGAGATCGTTCCCTCACTGCACAGTGCCAGCATGGCTCTGGGCCTTCACCCTGGCAGTCCCCTCTGCCCCAAGCCCCCACCCCCTCCCTCCCAGGATACGCACGGGATCTGCTCCAGGATGGTGAGCACCCGGCTCCCGGGGCTGGGCCCACCCGGGATGAACGCCTTGTAGTCCACAATCATCCACTGGTTGTTATACCTGCCGGGCAGGGGGAAGGAGGACTGAACAGAGCCTGGGGCCACCTCCCCAGCTCTCCCCGCCCCACAGTGTCCCACTCAGCTAGGAATCACAGGAAGTGGGCCTGCGCGTGTCTGGCCATTCAACTGACACCCTGACACTGCAGCATGACCAAGTATCCACAAACTCCTCTCTCGTCATGCTGCTTGACTGTTCCAGAATATTCTATGGCTCCCTAGGTCAGCTGCTCTGCCGGATGCTGTAAGATCTGCACTGCCCAGTTCCAGTGTCTCTGGCTCACAGGCCCTGCCATCCACCCACGTCCACCTCCTCAAACAGCCCTCCCCGCTGTCCCCTTGAGAGTCTTCAGGTTCCAAGTGCTCTTCCTGTACTGCCACCAAGGCACTCCTTCCTAGGCTGAGGAGCCTGCAGGGGAGGGGCAAATCCTTTCCTTCCCTAGCCTCAGTCTCCCCATGTATGAAACAAGGAGGGCGTGGGGTGTGTGGCCTGGGTGCCACATCTGGTCCCTGGGGGTCTGAGTGTTAAAGGGGAGGTTGGTCTATTTCTTGGTGCAGGGGAAGCCACAGGGCCAGAAGCCCACTCACGTGCCGCTGTTGAACCTCTTGAAGATGTCTGCCCAGGTGGCCCCATCCAAGGCCAGGCGGTTGGCCACAATGTTGCGTACCCACTCCAGCACACAGCCCCTGGGCCGCACATACTTCCACAGGGCTGGGTTCTTGTTGCCAATGGTGGTCTCCAGTGTTACCTGTGGGAAGGTCAAGGGGACCGTTACACAGCCTAGGCATGCTGCCACCAAGTGGCAGTACTTCATCAGTCATGGCTCTTTTTTTTTTTTTTTTTTTTTGAGATGGAGTCTCACTCTTGCCTAGGCTGGAGTGCCATGGCGATGGCATGGAGTGCCATCCTAGTTACTAGGGAAGCTGAGGCATGAAAATTGCTTGAACCTGGGAGACGGAGGTTGTAGTGGGCTGAGATTGCGCCACTGCACTCCAGCCTGGGCAACAGAGAGCCTATCTAAAACAAAAAACAAAAAGCAACAAAAAAAAACCCACAAAAAACAACAACAAAAAAACCCACCATCACCACCACCAGCAACAAAAAGCTGAAAACAGCTAAAAGATAGCCATATCCATAAATGTGATTTTTTTTTTCTCTTTAAAGAGGAAAAAAAGGGCTGGGCACAGTGGCTCAGGCCTGTAATCCCAGCACTTTGGGAGGCCAAGAGGGGCAGAATGCTTGAGCCCAGGAGGTCGAGACCAGCCTGGGCAACACGGCAAAACCCGTCTCTACAAAAAATAAAAAAATTAGCCAGGTATGGTGGCAGGCACCTATAGTCCCAGCTACTTGGGAGGCTGAGATGGGAGGATCGCTTGAGGCTGGGGAGATAGAGGCTGCAGTGAGCTGTGATCATGCCACTGCACTCAGGCCTGCATGACAGTGTGAGATCCTATCTCTGAAAAAAAAAAAAATCCTGAAATTTGGTATTTCCTTCCACTGTTAACGTGACACACAATGGTATTAGCAGTCACTGGGACTGTCGCTATCAGAAATCACAGATGTTTTTCCATCAGATTACAAGGCTGTACATACCTTAAAGTATCATTCATGCACCTTGCTTCTTCTAACTTAATGGTATTTATCACACCTGCTATGGATCTTATTATTCAGTGTGTTAATAAAGCAGCACATATATACTAAAAGTTTACTTATGTTTTGATAACTATATTTCACTATACTTGGTTTCCTCCATAATCCTATACATTTTGGTTTATGTATCTAAAAACACTACTCTGCCAGGCACAGTGGCTCACACCTATCATCCCAGCACTTTGGGAAGCTGAGGCAGGAGGATCCCTTGAACCCAGGAGTTCAAGACTGGTCTGGGAAATATAGTGAGACCTCATCTCTACAAGAAATTTAACAATTAGCTGAACATGGTGGCATGTGCCGGTAGTCTCAGCTACTCAGGAGGCTGAGGTGGGAGGATCACCTGAACCCAGGAGGTAGGAGGTTGCAGTGAGCTGTGATCACACCACTGCATTCCAGCCTGAGTGACAGAGCGAGACCCTATCTCTATTAAAAAAAATTAATAAATAATAAAAATTAAAACACTATTCTGAGAAGAGGGTCACCAGCTTCCTGGACTGCCCAAGGGGTTTATGGCACAAAAACAGTTAGGGACCCTGATGGAAGGGAAGTTTCCTGCCTGGACCTTTTCCTGGTAATCAGGTGGAACCATTTCATGTGTCCCTCCCCAGCTGCCTCAGTCCCCTCCCCACCTGGGCCACAGCATGGGGGTTACCTCACCCACTGCCTGGCCCTCTCTTGCCTCGTTCCACACTCAGAGAAAAGCAAGGGATCAGACAAGAAGAAGAGTGCCTGCCCCTCCCGTCCCCGCAGGGAGCTGGCGTTCTCTGTGCTAAGGGTGTTTTTTAGAGTGATGTTTTTTCTCCTCTGTAGCGTTGCCCTGGAGATCAAAGGGTTCACTTTCTCAGCGAGGAGTGCCAGGGACAGATTTCTAAACAAGTCTGGACCCCAGCCAGGAAAAAAGATGAAAACAACATACTGTAAACAGCCTCTATTCAGCAAACCTGGTCAGGTCAGAGGGGCTCTGAGGAAAGCAAGAGGGAGGCAGGAGAAAGAAGCGTTGGGGATGCGGGGGCACAGTCATCCTGAATACACAAAAACAAGGGAGGTCACTGAGGTCAGGGATAGTCCCAAACATCCCCAAGTCCAGCCTTTCCTGATAACCAGGGTTACATGCAGAGTCCCAGGCCATCTGCAGGTTTTGGGGGCCCTGTGCAGGGCCTGGGGGTCTACACTTAAACACGCCCTTGTGGTAGTCCAAGTCCCCAGAGCAGGGGAAGGGCGAGTCTGGGCTCTGAATGGCAGGTGGGGCAGCGTCCACCTGGTCCTCCGCTGCACCCCTGGCTCCTACATGGCACCCAGCACTGGGCTGCAGCCTGGTCCCCACTTGCTGCAGGAATCAATCCTGCCAGCTCAGAGCTGCTGTGTCACAAACACCCCAGGAAGGGAGGAGACGAGAGAAGGGGACTCACCAGCCCGCTGCCCAGGATGTAGAAGTCGTCGCAGGAGAAGATGGTGCCAGGGTAGGAGGAGAAGACCAGCTTGTTGCCGGGAACCAGCGGGGAGTCCCCTGTGCGGGGAGAGCGAGCCAGGGATGCTGGTCAGACAGGCCCAGGTGGAGGCCCCTGCACCCTACCTAACAAGACTCAGGTCTCAAGGTGGGGCACAGGCAGGCCTCTGAGGAAGCCCCCACTGTGTCCTTTTTGACATTTAGCAACTGAGGTCATTGGGCATAGAAAAGTGCATATGTGTGCAAGTAAAAATAAAAGCCAGCAGCAAACTTCTATAGCTGGCCCTCCACGTCCTTGGGTTCCACAGCCTTGGATTCAATTGACTGAGGACCAAAAATACTAGGAAAAAAACATGATTAAAAAGAAAAACACTAAAAGAGAATATAAATTTTTAAAATACAGTATAACAACTATTAACATAGCATTTACATTGTATTAGGTATTATAAGTAGAGATTATAGGATATGGAGGATGTGCATAGGTTATATGTAAACAGTTGGCCGTGTTACAGAAGAGACCTGAGCTTCCACAAGGGCTCCTGGAGCCAACTCCCTCCCCAAAACTGAGGGACAACTCTGTGTGTGTGTGTGCGTGTGTGTGTGTGCGTGTGCATATGTGCCTGTGTGTTAAATATATACAGTCAGATACACAAACAGGTATTTTGTTCACTGGACCCTTTTTTTTTTTTTTTGAGACAGAGTTTCGCTCTCATTGCCCAGGCTGGAGTGCAGTGGGGCGATCTCAGCTCACTGCAACCTCCACCTTCCAGTTGTAAGTGCTTTTCCTGCCTCAACCTCCCGAGTAGCTGGGATTACAGGCCCACCCCCTGCAGGTACCCTCACTCCTGCCCTAGAATTCCTTCTACCTGAAGCCTATCCCTTGACAAGTACTAGTCTGGTTTTACGCACTGTCTCCGGCAGGCCTACTGTGACCTCACGCTTATGCTGGAAGCTTATTACCCCTGTGATCTTGTAAATTGACTCCTTACAACCGCCCTGCATATGGGGGTAGGGAATTATCATCTCCACTTTGCAGATAAGGAAATCTGAGACTCAGAAAGGCTAAGTAACTTAGCAGAGGCCAAACAGTTAAATGGCTGAACAGGGATTTACCCAGGCCTCTTCCCTCCAGTGCTCCAGACTTCTGTGTGTAGCTCTCTGAATTATCCTTTGTGTAATTTTTTTGGTTTGTTTTTTGTTTTTCGTGTTTTTTTTTGTTTTGTTTTTGTTTTTGTTTTTTGAGACAGAGTCTTGCTCTGTTGCCCAGGCTAGAGTGTAGTGGGGGGATCTTGGCTCACTGCAACCTCTGCCTCCTGGGTTCAAGTGATTCTCTTGCCTCAGCCTCCTGAGTAGCTGCAATTACAGGCATCCACCGTCACGTCCAGCTAATTTTTGTATTTTTAGTAAAGACAGGGTTTTACAATGCTGGCCAGGCTGGTCTCGAACTCTGACCTCAAGTGACCCACCAGCCTCGGCCTCCCAAAGTGCTGCAATTATAGGTATGAGCCACCGCGTCCAGCCTGAATTATCTATTCTATATTAAGTCTTTGCACTTTAAAAGAAAGGGACCACTAGGCCAGGCATGGTGGCTCATGCCTGTAATCCCAGCACTCTGGAAGGCCAAGGTCAGGAGGCCAGGAGTCTGAGACCAGCCTCACCAATATGGTGAAATCCCATATCATAGCCAGGCAGAGGGGTGTGTGCCTGTAGTCCCAGCTACTCAGGAGGCTGAGGTGGGAGAATAGCTTGAACCTGGGAGGTGGAGGTTGAAGTGAGCCAAGATTGTATCACTGCACTCCAGCCTGGGCAACAGAGTGAGACTCTGTCTCAATTAAAAAAAAAAAAGAAAAGAAAAGAAAAGAAAAGGAAAAAAGCACAGTGGGACCCAGCGCAGTGGCTCACATCTGAAATCCCAGCGTTTTGGGAGACTGAGGCAGGAGTATCACCTGAGGCTAGAAGTTTGTGACTATCCTGGGTAGCACAGCAAGACCCTATCTCAAAATCAATAAATAATTTGAAAAACAAAACACGTGGTGGACCAAAAGGCAGTACCAGCAACTCTCCAAGGCAGCCTAGTGGTCAAAAGAAGGAAGTTGCAAATAATTCACATGGTATAGTCTTAACTATGCTTTTTAAAAAACTCAGCAAACATTTTAGAGCAGTGAAACTACTCTGTATAATACTACAATGATGGGTATAGCTTCATTCATTCCATGCATGAAGCCCACCCTTGCAAAATTTTTTGTTTTTTTGAGACGGAGGCCCACTCTGTTGCCTAGGTTGGAGTACAGTGGCACCATCTTGGCTCACTGCAACCTCTGCCTTCACAGTTCAAGCAATTCTGGTGCCTCAGCCTCCCGAGTAGCTGGGATTACAGGTGTGCACCACCACACCGAGCTAATTTTTGTATTTTTAGTAGAGACGGGGTTTTGCCACGTTGGCCAGGCTGGTCTTGAACTCCTGGCCTCAAGTGATCTACCTGCCTCAGCCTCCCAAAGTGCTGGGTTTACAGGCATGAGCCATTGTGTCAGGCAAGGTACATTTTTTAAAGTCTAGGAGAAAACATAACCAAATGTTCACAGAAATTTTCTCTTTCGGGTTGTGGAGTGTTCGAGTGATTTTCATTGTGAGAGTGTTTTGGTGGATTCTCCAATGTTCTATAACATACCTGTATGACTTACGCAGTTTTTAAAAGCTATTAAAATTTTAATGGATAAACAGCAATGAGAATGATAGATCTACAGCTACACAGTAATACAGATGAATCTCACAGACATGCAGAACAAATGAGCACACACTACACAATTCCATTCACATGACATTCAAAACCAGGCAAACCTAACTTACACTGTGAGAAATCAGGATAGGCAGTTGCATCCCTTGACGTCGGCTGTTCAAGATCAGCCTGGCCAACATGGTGAAACCCCATTTCTACTAAAAATACAAAACTTAGCTGGGTGTGGTGGTGTGTGCCTGTAATCCCAGCTACTCAGGAAGCTGAGGCAGAAGAATTGCTTGAACCCAGGAGGTGGAGGTTGCAGGGAGCCGAGATTGCACTACTGCCCTCTAGTCTGGGTGACAGAGCAAGACTCTGCTTCAAAAAAAAAAACCAGAAATCAGGATAGAGATGATGCTGGGGTGGGGTGTGTCTGGAAACGGATATGAGAGAAGCTTCTAGGGGCAGGGAATGTTCTGTTTCTCCAGATGGATGCTATATACAGGTGTTCCATATGCAAGAAATTCAAGTTGTACACTTACGGTGTACACGATTTCCTGTATAAATGTCAATTTAGAGTTTACTGAAATTTCAACGAATGGACATATTTGTTACCAAACCAGTGTGACAGCAGACTGGCTTATACACACTCCCCATGCAGAAGCTGAAGGGTCTCTCTAGGGACAGACTGGAGTCGGAGAATTGCTGGATCACTGGAGTGACAGATTTTGAATTTTATCAGATGCCAGCTGGATTCCTCTTAAAAGTAGCTGTGCCAATGCATACTCCCATTAGCAACGAATAAGGCTGGACACTTCCCCACCTCCTGGTCCCATCAAGTTTTTACATTTGGCCGAGAAGGAGGAACTGCAAACATTTGGCAGTGGTATCCCTGGGGTTGATGCTGGGGCCTGGGATGAAGGATATGGCACTATAGAGGACTTTGACCTTGACTGTAAACTATTTTTTTCTTTATTAGAGACCAGGTCTTGCACTGTCACCCAGGCTGGGGTGTCGTGGCGTGATCACTGTTCACTGCAGCCTCGACCTCCTGGGCTTAAGCAATCCTCCTCCTTCAAACTCCCAAGGCGCTGGGATTACAGGGATGGGCCACTGTGCCCAGCCAGTTTTCACATTTAACAGAAGAATGTATTCATGCACTCCTTGCAATTGGTTGTTTGCAAAAACAGCTCTAATTCTTCCCATGCCTGCATCCAAGCCATGTGCAATGTGACTCTGCAGTTCCTCACAGCAAATGGTGGAGTCTTTTCTCCCATCTCTGGAGTCTGGGCTGGCCACCTGACTTGATTTGGGTAAAGAATGCTGTGTCAGCCAGGCACGGTGGCTCACATCTTTAATCCCAGTACTTTAGGAGGCCGAGGCGGCTGTATCACCTGAGGTCAGGAGTTCAAGACCAGCCTGGCCAACATGGCAAAACCCCATCTCTACTAAAAATACAAAAATTAGCCAGACACAGTGGCACATTTCTATAATCCCAGCTACTTGGGAGGCTGAGGCAGAGAATCACTTGAACCTGGGAGGCAGAGGTCACAGTGAGCTGAGATTGTGCCACTGCACTCCAGCCTAGGCGACAGAGCAAGACTCTGTCCCAAAAAAAAAAAAAAAAAAGCTGTGTCAAGCCACGTGTGGTGGCTCACACCTGTAATCCAAGCACTTTGGGAGGCCAAAGTGGGCAGATCACTTGAGGTCAGGAGTTCAAGACTAGCCTGGCCAATATGGGAAAACTCTGTTTCTACTAAAAATACAAAAATTAGCTGGGCATGGTGATGCATGCCTGTAGTCCCAGCTACTCAAGAGGCTGAGGCAGAAGAATTGCCTGAACCCTGGAGGCAGAGGTTGTAGTTAGCTGAGATCACGCCACTGCATCCCAGCCTGGGCACCAGAGCAAGATTCTGTCTCAAAATGAAAAGAATGCTGTGTCAGTTTCACCAAGGCCTCAAGAGGCCTTCACCACATCCTGCCCCCATGCCACACGAACAGGCCTGTGCTCACCTGCTGATGATGAAAGACCACATAGCCCGGCTGTCCCCATCACCCTGGCTGACAATCAACCCCAGGCAGGAGAAGAGGCCATCCCAAGCCAGCCAGCCCACCCCAGCTGACCTGCCAGCAGACTGCAGATGCATCAGTGAGCCTAGCCAAGATCAGCCCAGCCCAGCCCAGAAAACCAAAACCACCCAGCTGACCCATAGAGGCAGGAGCAAAAAAATACATAGTGGTGATTTAAGCTGCTGTTGTTTAAAATGTTGGGGTAACTTGGTAAGCAGCAATAGGTAAAATAAAAAAGGCAATAAACATGTAAAACAAGATGAACTGGTTGGGTGCAGTGGCTCACATAAGTAATCCCAGTACTTTGGGAGGCCAAGTGAGGAGGATCACTTGAGCCCAGGAGTTTGAGACAAGCCTGGGCAACATAGTGAGACTCCATCTCTTAAAAATAAAAAAATAAAAAAATTAGCTGAGTGTGGTGCTACACACTTGTAGTTCCAGATACTTGGGAGGCTGAGGCAGGAGGATAACCTGAGCCTGGGAAGTCAAGGCTGCAGTGAGCCACGACTGCCACTGCACTCCAGCCTGGGCAACAGAGCAAGACCCTGACTCAAAAAGAAAAACAACAAAAACAAGATGAACTCTTGAAATATCCCTACAGTGACTCTGTGTGTTGGGAGGGTTTCCAAGGCCCATAACTCCTAGGACCACTTCCCACGTGTGTGCCCACCCACTCGTTCATCCCCCAGACACACCCACACCCACCTACCCTGGGGGCCTTCCCGGAACTGGAGCCAGTACTTCTTGATGACACGCAGCATGTGCTGGTAGTTGTTCCAGGTATTGTGGGCAACCAGGAGGTCACTCTGGCCAGGGAGCAGCTTGATGAGCGCGGAGCAGGAGCCGGAGCCCAGAGACGGTTTGATCTTGGTCTTGTTCAGGGCTAGCTCCAGATCTTCCAGGTCCCCAGAGAGCTGTAGCAGGCTGAGGAGGGCCAGGGCACCAGAGGGTTACCATGCCTGCTGTTTTGTACCCATTTTGCAGAGGAGAAAGCTGAGGCTCTAGGAGGTCAGCTGACTGCTCCAAGGCCACAGAGCCAGGCAGTGGCAGGGTTGACGCTGGAACCCAGGTCTGTCCGACTATGAGTGTGTAGCCCTTCTTCCCACCCTGTCCACTCTGGGGGTGGCACTTACAGGAACCCCAAGGGTTTGATGGTGAACTTCCCAGCTGGGAAGCTCACACGGCCTTCGTAGCTGTCCTCCAGGCCTTTCAGCTGCAGGAGGGTCAGCCGCACCTAGGGGAGGGGGCAGGGGCAGAGGGAGGGTGAGGCCTCTCCTCCAGGCTCACACCTTCTCCTTCAATGGGAGGGGCTCTGGCCTGGGGGTTCAGACAGAGCAGGAGGCCCAGGGGTACCCTCCAGACTCCAGCCAGCCTTGACTCCCCCAAACTACCACCCACACCTCCATGATGAGCACTCTCCTGCTTTCAAGGAATTAACTCTATGTCTCTGCCCTGTGTTAACCCCAAATCAGGCCCACTTAAGAGCCTAGTTTAAAAGCCACCTATTCTAGGACGCCTCCAAGCCTAGCCTGGCCTCCGGCCAACTGCTCGTGTTCTGAGTTCAGTACTGACTGTATTGCTGCCTCGGGTACCTGTCTCATACATCTGACTTCTCCCCATTGTCATTCTTTTGCCTCAACACCCTATAACCATGAAGTACTATCAGTGTGGCCCTCATGGGGCCTTGGCCAGGCACACTGGGCACTTAGTAAGCATCTGCAAGATGGATGGGTGGGTTGTTGGATGGATGGGTGGGTGGATGGATGGATGGATGGATGGATGGGTAGATGGGTGGGTTGACAGGCGGGAGGTGGATGAGTGGTGGGTGGGTGGGTGGATGTATGTATGGGTGGATGGATGGATGATGGATGGACAGATGGGTGAATGGATAGATGAATGGGTGGGTAAATGGATGGATGAATGAGTGAATGGATAATATGTAGATGAGTGGGTGTGGGTGGGTGGATGGATGGATGGATGGATGAATAGGTGGGTAAATGAATGGACGGATGAGTGAGTGAACAGATGGATAGGTAGATGGGTGAGTGGGTGGATGGGTGGATGAATGGATGCATGGATGGATGGATGGATGGATGGATGGATGGATGGATGGATGAATGGGTGGGTAAATGAATGGACGGATGAGTGAGTGAACAGATGGATAAGTAGATGGGTGAGTGGGTGGATGGGTGGATGAATGGATGCATGGATGGATGGATGGATGGATGGATGCATGGGTGGTGGATGTGCGGAACAGACAAGTAGATGGGTTGGTGGTAGAAAAGCCTGTCTTAGGGTATGAGTAGGTGGGTGGGCGCACCGTGAGAAGTTCTACAGAGGAAAATGGTGCACACCTGGCCTAGGCTAGGCAGACATGCTAACAGGCATTGATGGCCACTTTACAGAGACAGCCTGTCGTGTGTACCTCACAGTAAACACCTGACATTTTCCAGGGAATCCATAAGTAACTGACTGTTCCAATGAAGGCCTAGCCAGTGGCCCAAAGGCAGAGCGCCTGCCTGGGCCTCTCTGTTAGCAGCCAGCTGATCAGCAGCTCACTCAAGGAAAGAAAAACAAAATTCACCGTGTCCAGACTTTCGGGGATTTTCTGGTTTTCCCCTTCCCCTCTTTCTCATACCGTCTTTACTTGCATCCAACGTAATCAATCTACCAAGCAAGTATACAAGTAAAACGCCATAGTATGCAAGTAAAACACCGTGCTAACAATTGACTATTTGTTTTTGGTCATTCTTTGACAGTAGGTAGGCTAGGATGGATGGATGGAGTTCTAGCAAGTGGACAGATGGAGACTGGGCAGATGGATGAGTGGCAGGTCGGCTAGGAGGGATGGAGATGATGATGGACACGGGGCGGCTGGGCAGCTGGACATGCCACAAGGCTGGCCAGGACAGCAGGGGACAGGATGGCTGGCCAGCTGGAAGCCCCCTCCGACCGAGCGTGGCAGCTGGGCTCACCTGGTGCCAGTAAGCTGAGTCTGGATTTGACTCCATCTCTTCCTGCATCCACTCCAGGTTGGCCTCCAGGAAGCTCTTCAGCCTCTCACAGTAGCCGACTTCGTACTCAAAGGGGCCGCAGTAATTCACCACTGTGTTCATCCAGTGCATGTAGATGAGCTGCGGGGTAGGGGGTGGGCGAGGCGGGGGTGGGCAGCTGAGGTGCTCTCTTCCCTGAGAGCCCCCCACCCAGGCTGCCCCAGAGCGGAGGCTGCTGGTGTGGCCACCTGAGCCCTTGCTCACGCTGTCCTGTCCCTGGAGGCGCCTCTCTCTGCCCAGCTCTGCCCCCGCTAGGGACCCCAGGCCCCTGGAAGTTGCCCTGAGAGCCTTTAGCCTGCAAAGCCTATAACTGATGGCACCACCTCTGTTACTGGGGACCCCAATCTATATGCATGTTCAGTTAGTCAATCCATGAATGTGTTTTTTTTGTTTTGTTTTGTTTTGAGACGGAGTCTCGCTCTGTCACCCAGGCTGGAGTGCAGTGGTACGATCTCGGCTCACTGCAAGCTCCGCCTCGCGGGTTTACGCCATTCTCCTGCCTCAGCCTCCCGAGTAGCTGAAACTACAGGCGCCTGCCACCTCGCCCGGCTAGTTTTTTGTATTTTTTAGTAGAGACGGGGTTTCACCGTGTTAGCCAGGATGGTCTCGATCTCCTGACCTTGTGATCCGCCCATCTTGGCCTCCCAAAGTGCTGGGATTACAGGCTTGAGCCACCGCGCCCATCCAGTCAATCCATGAATGTTTTTTCTGAGTACCTATTATGTTCCATTTTAAGCACTGAGGACACAGCAGGGAACAAAACAGCAATACCCCTGCTGACTCCACTGGGCAAGAGAATGCCGTGCCAGTTTCACCCAGACCTCATGCAGCCCTCTGCACTTCCCACTGAGATGCCACCTGCATGAGTCCAGGCTCGCCTGCTGGGGGACAAAAGACCACATAGCCTGGTCATCCCCATGAGTGAGTGGCAGCACTCACTATCTCAGGATTGATGGCTTCATGACCGCTGCTCCATCACCATCTCACTGAAACACATCCAAATCCTGTTCATCCTTCAAGGCCCACTAAGACACCACCTCCTCCATGCAGGCCTGCATGACTTCCACAGCATTTCCCCACTGCCTGTCCCATACCACGTTCTGGGCTGGGATCAGGGGACATAGCTGGGGACAAGACATATTACCACCCACAACAAGCCCACAGGCTGGAGGGGGAGGCAGCAGGGCACACCAGTTAGGAGTGAGACGTGGGTTAGACAGAGCTGAGGTTGAATGGTGCCTCCTCTGCAGACAGGCTGGCTGACCTTGGGAAAGCAGCTTCACCTCTCTGGGCCCAAGCCTGCCCATCCATCCAGGCAGGTACACATGCTTCCCTCAGAGGGTTAGGGTGGAGGCTCAGTGAGACATTGTGGGCACAGTGCCTGGCACATGGGCCTGGGATTCCTGACATGAGAGCCACTTGTGCCCTTGCCTCAGTGTCCCCAGGAGGCTGTGAGCCCCTTGAGAGACTGAACCATGTCTCATTCACCACTGAGCACCCAAAACAGCCCTGGCCCAGCATCTGACCACTTCCTCAGACACTAAGGACCCAGAGGGCCACCCACAGCTGTGACTGGGTGGCAGAAGGAGCAGCGTGAGTTTTATAACATGGTGTCCCACTGGACGCTGTCCTCTGTGATGTGCTCTTTCCCCTTCGCCTCCAGGCATCTCAGATTCATTCATTTCCACTGCTTTGTCATGCTGCACTGTGCACCTCCACCCGGTTAGCCATTCACCTGCCTGTGGTGTTTTAAGGACTCCCACTTTGGGGCTGCTTTGAGCACCTTATGCACATCCGTGGGTCACCTCTAGGGTATACACCCAAGTAGCAGGGCTGCTGGGTCCTAGGGCACATGCAGGTTCAACTCCACAAGTTGATGCCAAATTATTTTCCAACTTAGGTGACCCAATGCATGCCTCCATCTGCAGCATGGGAGACAGCTGTCACTCCACAGCTTCGCCTACTTCTTGTTTGGTTTTTTGTGTGGTTTTGTTTTGTTTTTTTGAGACAAGGTCTCATTCTGTCACAAGGCTGGAGTACAGTGGTACAATCCTAGCTCACTGCAGCCTCCAACTCCTGGGCTCAAGCAATCCTCCCTCCTCAGTCTCCCAACGTCCTGGGATTACAGGCAGGTGCTCTGCCTTTGGGCTGCTGGTTAGGCCATCAGTGGAAAAGTCAGTAATTTATGCATTCCCTAGAAAATGTCAGGTGTTTACTGTGAGGTACACATGACAGGCTGTCTCTGTAAAGTCATCATCAGTGCCTGTTAGCATGTCTGGCTAGCCTAGGACAGGTGGCTCGTACGTGTAATCCCAACACTCTGGGAAGCCGAGGCAGGCAAATCACTTGAGGTCAGGAGTTTGAGACCAGCCTGGCCAACATGGTAAAACCCCATCTCTACTGGAAATGTAAAAACTAGCCAGGCATGGTGGTGCATGCGTGTAATTCCAGCTACTCCAGAGGCTGAGGCACGAGAATCATTTGAACCCAGGGAGGCAGAGATTGCAGTGAGCTGAGATTGCGCCACTGTACTCCAGCCTAGGTGACAGAGCGAGACTATGTCTCAAAAAAAAAAAAAAAAAAAAGAAAAGAAAAAGAAAATTACACTAGGTACTATCTGATACACAGAAAAAATATATAACATATTCTAAGTTATGAAGCATGATAATAAAATGAACATCCAAACTAAAACCTAGAATGTTACTGATACCATTGAGCATCCCCTAAGCCCCTGCCTCCTCTACCCCTAGAGGTACCCACCACCCTAAATGTGGTAGCTTTTGAGCCCTTTCATTCATTCATTTATATTGAGATATAGTCAGCATACCATAAAATTCACCATTTAAAAATGCACAATTTCGCTGGGCACAGTGTCTCATGCCTGTAATCCCAGCACTTTGGGAGGCCGAGATGGGCAGATCACCTGAAGTCAGCAGTTTGAGACCAGCCTGGCCAATAGGGCGAAAGCCTACCTCTACTAAAAATGCAAAAATTAGGTGGGCATGGTGGTGCACATCTGTAATCCCAGCTACTCGGGAGGCTGAGGCAGGAAAACCATTTGAACCTGGGAAGCAAAGGTTGCAGTGAGCTGAGATCACACCACTGCACTCCAGCCTGGGTGACAGAGGAAGACTGTCTCAAAAAAAAAAAAAAAAAAGTACAATTCATGGTTTGTAATGTATTCATAAAGTTGTGCAACCATCACCACTCTCTAACTCCAGAACCTCTTCATCATCCCAGAAAGAAACCCCATATCCATCAGCAGTCATTCCCCACTCCCCACAAGTCCCTGGCACCCACTAGTCGGCTTTCTGTCTCTGTAGATTTGCTTATTCTGAACATTTTATATAAATAGAATCATACAGTATGTGCCCTTTTGTGACTGGCTTTTTTCGTTTAGCATGTTTTCAAGGTTCTTTCATGTTCTGGTATGTGTCAGCCCTTCATTCCCTTTTACAGCCGAATAATGTTGCATTGTATGATAGATCACATTTCATGTATCCATTCATCGGCAGCGGGGCATTCCAGTTGTTTCCACTCCCTTACTTTTGTTAAGCTACTTTTACTGCATGCGATGAGTCCCTGAACAACGTATTATTTTGCTTTACTTGTTATTGAGCTTTATAAGAAGTCAGACAATATCAGAAGTGGGTGAGAGCCAGGCACAGTGGCCGGCCCCTAATGTAATTTTCTAAAGAATACGTGTCCACTTTTTTCCCCCAAATAGATGGAGGGCTATGGCAGGAGTTGGGGGGCCTACTCTGCACACATCTCAAAAGCACGTCGGGGAACACGCTGGTGGGGGTGGGGGAGGGTGGGAGCCCCATGTCCCCACCTTGGCCCTTACCTCCTCCGACACAGCAGCCTCCACCACGCCGGCTGCATAGGCCTGCAAGCTGTCATTGTATCCACTACTCGTGCCCAGCTCCAGAAAGGCCCACCTGGAGGGGAAGGAAGGGACAATCAGTGAGTGGCAGAGGCCCCTAGCTAGACACACGGCATCTCCAGGCTTACACCATGAAAATGACACAGTGGTCAGTAGACACTCACGTGAATGTCCGTCTGTCCATCTTTGTGAGCTTGCAGGATTAAATCCCTCCAAGAGGAACTACTGGCTCAAAGGGCACATATATTTTTGATTTTTGTAGATATTGACAAACAGCCTCCCCCAAAAATGTAGGACCCATCTACATTCCCTCACCCACAATAACACCAGCTAACATCCATTAAGGATGAGATGTTAGCTCTGTGCCAAGCCATGTTCTAGTCACTTTCATGTCTATTAACTCATTGAGTCCCTGTGATAATCCTATAATCCTATAAGGTGGGCAGAGTTATCGTCCCCATCTTGTCCCTCTTGTAGAAGAGGAGGAAATTAACACACAGACTTATGTCACATACCACCCCCAACCCTATGTCCATGCCCTTTGCCAGGAGACGATAGTCCTCCACCAATGGCCAAGTATCCTTCCCTGCTCCTTCATTTGGGCTTGGTTGTGTCACGTGACCTGCTTTGGCCAATGGGATGTGGATGAAAGTGACAGCGTGCTGGTTATAAGATTAGCCTTCAGGAAGCCTCGCTTGCCCCTTTGTGCCTCTGCCATCACCATGGGAAGAACAAGCCCCAGCCAGCCCACTGGTACCAGGGATATGAGAGCCACACAAGCACACCAGGTCTGTAGAGCTGCAACATGAAGTACAGCTGCCCCAGCAGCCTCACAAATCCATGAGGATTAATGTTGTTGGTTTAAGCCCTTGGGTTGGGGCTGGTTTATCACACAGCACTGCTGCCCAATACTAGCGGATACACCTGAAAGGTCACAGAGTTGGCAGGGGCAGGATTCACTTCCAGCAGGCTGGCTCCCACTCCTCTGAAGGAGCGCTTCTCAACCTCTGCGGCATATGCAGGTCACCTGAAGGCCTGGTTAGAAGGCAGATTCTGATCAGTTCTGCGATAGGGTCTGAGACTACATTTTTTTTTTTTTTTCCTGAGACAGAGTCTGGCTGTTCCCCAGGCTGGAGGACACTGGCATGATCTCAGTTCACTGCAACTTCTGCTTCCTGGATTCAAGTGATTCTCCTGCCTCAGTCTCTGGAGTAGCTGGGATTACAGGTGTGAGTCACCACACCCAGCTAATTTGTGTATTTTTAGTAGAGACAGGGTTTCACCATGTTGACCAGGCTGATCTTAAACTCCTGGCCTCAAGAGGTCTGGCCACCTCAGCCTCCCAAAGTGCTGGGATTATAGGCACTTTGTTAAGCTACTTTACAGTAGCTTAAGGCCACTGCGCCACGGTTTTTTGTTTTTTGAGACAGCATCTTGCTCTGTCACCCAGGCTGGAGGGCAGCGGCATGATCTTGGCTCACTGCAGCCTCCAGCCTCCCAGGCTGGGTGTGGTGGCGCATGCCTGTAGTCCCAGCTACTCTGGTGGCTGAAGCATGAATCGCTTGAACCTGGGAGGTTACAGTAAGCTAAGATTGTGCCACTATACTCCAGCCGGGGTGACAGAGTAAGACTCTGTCTAAAAAAAAAAAATTATTCCAACAACCCTATGACATGGGTTTTATTCTTCCCATTTTACAGATGTAGGGAACTGAGGCTCCCACATAACACAGTGAGATGAAATGATTTGCCCAAGGTCACACAGCAGGTGAGCAGCAGAGCTGAGACTAACATTCTTGAGTGCATGCTCTGTGCCTTTAACTCAACTCAGGTTTGCGGGGGAGTGTTGGGGGCAAGGAGGTATAGTTCTTATCAAATGCAGATGACAGCCATGAACTTCGGGCTAATGATTCACATATCACAGATAAGGACAGAAAAAAACTAAGATTTTAAATTTCAAGGACAATGGAAGACAAAGAGTTTGGGTTTGGGGTCCCTCTGACTTGGTCTGAATCCCTGGGTAGATCCCTTCTTGGTTGTGTACCTTTGGGCAAACTGCTTTACCTCTTGGGGCCTCGGTTTTCTCATCTGTAAAACGGGCAGAGTGACTCCCCCTTCAGAAGACTGCCGTGGCATGTGCCAGGAGAGAACACACATTATGCACTCACCAAGTATTTGTCTCATCAAGAATCTGAGAGGGGATGGCGCAGTGGCTCATGCCTGTAATCCCAGTGCTTTGGGAGGCCGACGTGGGAGGATCACTTGAGGCCAGGAGTATGAGACCAGCCTGGGCAACAAAGTGAGACCCCCCTCTCTACAAAAAATACAAAATAAATTAACCAGGTGTGGTGGTGCTCGCCTATAGTCACAGGAGGCTGGGGCTAAGGTGGGAGGATTGTGTAAGCCCAGGAGGTCGAGGCTGCAGTGAGCTATGATCATACCACTGTACTCCAGTCTAAGCAGTAGAGCAAGATGCTATCTCATTTAAAAAAAAAAAAAAAATCTGAGAAGGTAGGAGTTTGAGGAGACCCGATGAATGTGATGATGGGAGGAAGATTATAACAGGGCCCAATATGCAGATCCCTCATGATAAAAGCTGGCAGTGGATTAAAGGAGACCTTGGACGAACTGCATAAAACCAAAAAAACTGTGCAGTCGCGAGCCCCAGTAGTAACTGAGTGGCCAGTGGCCTCCTCCAGGGCACACCTGGTGAGAGCTGCCCCTTCTAGCAAGGGTGGGCTCCGCCAAGGCCTCGGCACTGAGGCCCCGGAGACGGGCAGCGGTTAGGAAACCATTCCCTGGCCGGATGCTCATACAGCCCTGCAGAGATGGGCATAAGGGCCCTTCTTCATAGCAGGACTTTTCTCCAAAGCCAAAAAAGATGGGCCTTCCCGAAACGCCCACTGTTAGGGGCCTGATACAATAATCACACACGCCGTGGCGGGCTGATGTGCTGATGAGCAAAGAGGTCAGAGATGAAGTTCAAAAAAAAGTAGAGAAGTCCAAATGGTAGGCACATATGTAATGCATCACACACCACATATGCCTCTACATTTATATATATGGAAGAAGGTTTAGGCCTCTTTATGCATAGAAATTTCTGGAAGAACGAGCTAAAAGGCCAGGCGCGGTGGCTCACACCTGTAATCCCAACACTTTGGGAGTCCGAGGTGGGTTGATCACAAGGTTAGGAGATCGAGACCATCCTGGCTAACATAGTGAAACCCTGTCTCTACTAAAAATACAAAAAATTAGTCAGGTGCGGTGGCTGGCATCTGTAGTCCCAGCTACTTGGGAGGCTGAGGCAGGAGAATGGCGTGAACCCAGGAGGCAGAGCTTACAGTGAGCTGAGATCCCGCCACTGCACTCCAGCCTGGGCAACAGAGCAAGACTCCCCCTCAAAAAAAAAAAAAGAAAAAAAAAGCTAAAAATGTTTATATCTAGGAAGAATGGTAGGTAGAGGTTTTTACTTCCCATATCCCATCCCCTCTTTCTAAACTGCTAGAAATTTGTTCTGTTTTCTTTTGTTTTGTTTTGTTTGAGATAGGGTCTCACTCTGCCACCCAGGCTGGAGTGCAGTGGCGTGATCACAGCTCACTATAGCCTCACCTGGACTCAAGCAATCCTCCCGCCTCAGCTTCTGAGAGGCTGGAACTACAGGCACGCACCACCATGCCCAGCTAATTTTTTATATTTTTTGCAGAGACAGGGTCTCACCAGGTTGCCCAGGCTGGTCTCAAACTCGGCTCAAGCAATCCTCCTGCCTTGGCTTCCCAAAGTGCTGGCATTACAGGTACAAGCCACTGAGCCTGGCGAGAACACTTTAGAGCGCATCTATAACTAGATGTACTTATTAAAGACTACTCTTCGGCCAGGCACAGTAGCTCACACCTGTAATCCTAGCACTTTGGGAGGCTGAGGTGGACAGATCACTTGAGGTTAGGAGTTCAAGACCAGCCTGGCCAACATGGTGAAACCCCGTCTCTATTAAAATTACCAAAAGAAAAAAAAATAGCCGGGTATAGTGGCACACACCTGTAATCCCAGCTACCAAGGAGGCTGAGGCAGGAAGATCACTTGAACCCGGGAGGCGGAGGTTGCAGTGAGCCAAGATCATGCCACTGCACTCCAGCCTGGGTAACAGAGCAGACTGTCTCAAAAAAAATAAATCAAACGAAGACTACTCCTTATTCAGAGAGTATGTCCTTTCTGCTTGTTTGCTCTAAAAATGCCAGTCTTTTATGAGATAAACACTGACAGGGGTTGATAAATATTGCTCTTTGTTTTTAACGCACTTGCTTGACAAAAAGTTGGCAGCAGTAGATCTGTTTCCTCAATCTTTTTTTTTTTTCCTGGAAAATCTATGGGCCACACTGCAATTTCATGCCAGGGGCAGCTAATGTCTCGAAAATGACTCAAGAGTCTAATCAAGGTGCCTCTTGAAAGAAGCCACATTTGAAAAAGTCGGACCACTGATATGAGCAGGGTGCCACAAATAGCTCACAAATATCAGCACCCCACTTCCGCAGTGTAGTATGGCCTTGGACGCTCTCCATGATGTGGGATGCCCCCCGTATCTGTGTCTATCACTCCTATCTCAGCCTATTTTTTTTTTTTTTTTTTTTGAGACAGGGTCTCACTCTGTTGCCCAGGCTGGAGTGCAGTAGCACAATCACAGCTGGCTGCAGTCTCAACTTCCCAGGCTCAAACGACTAGCTGGGACCACAGGCATGCGCCACTATACCCAGCTACTTTTTCAATTTTTTGCAGAGACAGGATTCCACCATGTGGCCCAAGCTGGTCTCAAAATCCTGGTCTCTCTCCATCTTTCTGCCTTGGTCTCCCAAAACATTGGGATTACAGGCGTGAGACACAGCGCCCGGCCTCCTTTCTCATTCTCGATGGTATAGATTCATCTCTTGTGGTTGTTCAAAGAAACAGCTGGGCCTTATTTATCCATTTTACTGGGCTGGTTTTGCCTGCTGGTTGGTGGATTTGGGATGCTTCCCCATTTACTAATTTGTTAATTCCCTCTTATTTTGATTCACTGCCTCTCTTAATGGAATGGTGATTTACTTTAAGCAACCTCATCGATAAGGTGCTGGTCAGTGGGATCAGATCAGGGAAGGAAGACAAAGTAAGGTTGGAGGATACAGCTTCCCCAGGACCAAAGCCAGAGCTAGATTGAGGCAGGTTCTGCTCCTAGGGACACCTCTGCTCTCCAAGCACCAAATCCTAAATGTTTCCAGGCTGTGTAGGGGTGTTGGCCCAAAGTCAGATATGGCACAACTGAAAGAAGGTACCGAGCACAGTGGCTCACATCTGTAATTCCAGCATTTGGGGATGCTAAGGTGAGAGGATCACTTGAGCCCAGGAGTTCAAGACCAGTCTGGGCAACATGACAAGACCCTTGTTTCTACAAAAAAAAAATTTTTTTAATTAGCCAGGCATGGGGGTGCGTATCTATAGTCTGAGCTACTTGGGAAGCCGAGGTGGGAGGATTTCTTTTTTTTTTTTTTTTTTGAGACTGAGTCTGGCTCTGTTGCCCAGGCTGGAGTGCAGTGGCCGGATCTCAGCTCACTGCAAGCTCCGCCTCCCAGGTTTATGCCATTCTCCTGCCTCAGCCTCCGGAGTAGCTGGGACCACAGGCGCCCGCCACCACGCCCGGCTAGTTTTTTGTATTTTTTAGTAGAGATGGGGTTTCACCGTGTTAGCCAGGATGGTCTCGATTTCCTGACCTAGTGATCCGCCCGTCTCGGCCTCCCAAAGTGCTGGGATTACAGGCTTGAGCCACCGCGCCCGGCAGGGAGGATTTCTTAAGCCCGGGAGTTCAAGGCTGCAGTGAGCCGTGATCACACCACCGCACTCCAGCCTGAACAACAGAGTGAGACCCTGTCTCAAAAAAAAAAAAGAAAAACAACAACAACAACAAAAACCTTTTTAAAAAAATAAAAAGACAAAGGATTATGGAGTAGGGAGAATTTATCCTGATAATCCCAGGATCCCCAGTGGCAAAATCTGGGGATTTCACCAGGAAGGAGGAGGGATCCCAATTCTGAGTGAACAGAGGCATCAAATCCCTGCCCCCACCCTCTGAAATAAGGCACAGAGTCCCCCACAGATCAGAGATTCTGCTGATCAGGAGCCAGGACACCCCCTATGACTTTCTTTCATCTGACCCTGAGTCCTCAAGCAGCTGTCTCTGAGGACTTCAGTTTCCTGCCTATAAAATGGGGCTCGCTGTATGGTTTTCCCCACATCAGAGCCTCAAGTGCTGGCAAACTCAAAGGGAAAGGGGCATGTGAGCGTAAGAGGAGGGGACGAGAGAGGGTGCCGAAAACAAGCCAGAAAGGCCGAGGTGGGCAGATCACCTGAGGTCAGGAGTTCGAGATCAGCCTGGCCAACATGGTGAAACCCCATCTCTACTAATAATACAAAAATTAGCCAGGCGTGGTGGCACACATCTGTAATTTCAGCTACTCGGGAGGCTGAGACACAAGAATCGCTTGAACCCAGGGGGCGGAGGTTGCAGTGAGCCAAGACTGTGTCCCTGCACTCCAGCTGGGCAACACAGTGAAACTATGTCTCAAAAAATAAAATACAAATAAAAATAAACAAACAGTGCTTTCTGTGACCCCAGTGAATTTCCATGACCCTTTTGGCCCTACCTTGAGATGAAGGAACAGGCTCAGAGAGGTGAAGGGATTTGCCCAAGGTCACACAGCAGAGGGGCTGAGCCTGGAAGAACTTTCCATCCAGCACAATCAAGGAAGCCTTCTCTCCACTTCCATGTTTACCATAGTCAAGAGCAACACAGCCCAGCAGGGGCCTCCAGAGGCCAAAGCCCCCTGCCCATGCTGGGCGTCGCTCCTGCCCCTCCTCTCCTGCACAGTTCTGTCATGCCCTCTTGATTCTGCTATGCAGGGCCAAAAACATGAGTGAATCAGCAAATAATGGGTCACCAGATCCCAGAGTCCCGGTGGCCCCCGAGGCCAGCCATAAAGCTTCAGTTCCCTCCACAGATGCCAGCTCACTCTGTGGCCTCCTCTCTCTGGGAGCCTTCCCAGATTGACCCCCACCCAGCGCCCCTGTGTCTGCAGCTAATATCTCCCCCAAATCTCACATCTGTTTGATGCGCCCCCCAAGTGCCACCAGAATGGGGGTGTCCTCGGCATCCTGTGTCTCCCCAACCCCTGCAGAAGTCAATGCATGCCAGCAAAATGGATAGGGGCTGCAGTGGGAGGAGGCCCTTTCTGCTGCAGGGGGCACAGTGGTCTGAGCACAGACCACATCCTGCGCATATCCTAGTGCTAGGGTTCCCTAGCATCATCTGGGCACTAGGATATGACGGATGCACCCTGGGTTCCCTAAGATCCGCCAGCACAGCCTGGATCCAGCATCTGGGCCCTGCTGACAAGACTTTGAAGCTGATCCTTCCCACTCCCACTGACTCTGATTTCCCTTCTGTCACTGTCTTTCCCACTGAGTAGGGACCCCCACCTTGCTCAGTTGTGTCCCTAAGGCCAACCATCAGGATAATGAATAATGAATGGGCACAAGCCCTTGTACAGAACTTGCAGCACGTGATCACCCAACTAGAGCGCATCCTCAAAATCTGGGCCACAGATGGGGAAACGGGAGCCCAGACAGGCGGAGGAGTTAGGTGAGACTCACACATCAGAATTGCCTGCATCCCAGCAATAAAGATGGTGAGCATGGCTGCCAAACACAGCATCCAGCCAAGGACTTCCCCTTGGACTAGGACACAGAAGACAAGGGAGGAGCAGAGCCCTAGCAAGGTACTAAATGGGTCTATGTGACTTTAGGGACCCTTGCTTTTGGACTGGCCTGGAACCCAGGTTCAGTCTTGCTGCCCTGGCACTGGAAGGGAGGCAGGGGGCTGGCACCCACAAGCAAGCCACAGCCAAGCAGGTGAGAGTTAGCCTCCTGCTGAGTTCTCATCATCCCGGAGGCCTGGGGACAGGGACTAGCCTCCATGGGGTGAGGTGGCAAAGTCTGGGGAAGGAAGCTGGCCCCCGTGGGGATAGAAGTTACCCACCAGCCATAGACCTGGTCCAGATGCAGGCACTGCGACCTTGGTGGTGGGGAACTGGCCTCTTGAGGACAGAAGTACTGTCACCACTGGCTGAAGGCAAGGGACAGGCCCCATGAGGTGAGGGATGCCGCAGTGGCCCCCTCCCAAATAGGGGACCTGGTCCACAGGGCGGTGCTGCAGCCTCGGGAGTAGCTGACCCCCAGAGAAACGGGCCCTCCCACCTGGCAAGAGGCCGGTCCTGGGAATAGGAGAGGTCCGGCGCCACGCACCCCCCTCCCCTGATGGCCCCGCGTGAGGACAGGCCAACCCTTACCCGGTCTCGCGGATGGCGTTGGTGAGGTTGGCCCAGGCCACGGCGTCAGGGTGGCGGCCGTCCACCAGAAGCAGCTGGCCCGTTGCGGCGTCCAGGAGCACCGAGCGGCTGCGGGAGGCTGGAGTGACCGGCCCATCGTGCGCCCAGCGGCTCCCCGGCGCTGGGATCGCCCCCGCCAGGCCGCTCAGGAACAGCCCTACCAGCAGCGCCAGCACCAGGGCCAGCGCCAGCGCCCGCGTCAGGGCCCGGGCCAGGGGGCTGCCAGAGGAGCAGTACATCTGACCCACCATGACTGCTCAATGCCGCGCGCCGCAGCCCGGGTCACGTGACTGCGCCCCGCCGTGGGCGGGGCCGAGGGCGGGCGGGGCCGAGGGCGGGCCGGGCTTGGGCCGAGTTTTTCCGGGGTGGGAGGGGCTGGGGTGAGGGGAGGCCTACTGGGCGGGAGCCACCTTAAAGGGCCCGGCCGCCCCTTCCACCTAAGCAAACCCAGTTTAGCACACTTCCCCCAACTTTTTTTTTTTTTTTTTTTTGAGACAAGACAAAATCTCCATCTGCCGCCCAGGCTGGAGTGCAGTGACACGATCTCGGCTCACTGCAACCTCCGCCTCCCTGGTTCAAGCGATTCTCCTGCCTCATCCTTCTAAGTAGATGGGATGACAGGCGCGCACCACCATGCCCAGCTAATTTTTGTGTTTTCAGTAGAGACGGGCTTTCGCCATGTTGGCCAGGCTGGTCTTGAACTCCTGTCCTCAGGTGATCCGCCCGCCTCAGCCTCCCAAAGTGCTGGGATTACAGACTTGAGCCACCGCATTTGGCCAGATTTATTTAATGGTATTTGCCATTTATTTAATACAGTTATCTAATGCAGAGTCTTTATTCCGACTTTGCCTATTGTCCTTCAAGTGCCCTTTTTTACATGTGTGTGGGAAAAAGCTGTCTAACTACTACTCAAAACCTAGATGCCGTGGGGCGCAGTGGCTCATGCCTGTAATCCCAACACTCTGGGAGGCCAAGGTGGGCAGATTACTTGAGTTCAGGAATTCAAGACCAGCCTGGGCAATATGGTGAAACCCCATCTCTACTAAAAATACAAAAAATTAGCCGGGCGCGGTGAGGTGTGCCTATAGTCCCAGCTACTCCACAGACTGACATAGGAAAATCACCTGAGCCCTGGAGGTCGAGGCTGCAGAGTCGAGATTGCACCACTGTACTCCAACCTGAGCAACCAGAATGAGACCCTGCCTGTCTCAAAATAAATAAATAAATAAATAACCTAGATGCAATGAAAGATTAATGCATTTGACTGTATAATTTTTTAACTTTTTCGTGTCAAAAAAAACTCAATAAGCAAAGTCAAAAGATATCTGACAGACTGGGAGAAAGTATTTGCAACATATATCATATCCCTATTATATCAGGAACTCTTAAAATTTGAGAGGGAAGGCCAGGTGAGTGGCTCATGCCTGTAATCACAGCATTTTGGGTGGCCAAGGTGAGAGGAATGCTTGAGCCCAGCAGTGTGAGACCAGCCTAGGAAACCTGCCAAGACTCTACCCGTATAAAATATAAAAATTAGCTGAGCTTGGTGGTGCACACCTGTAGTCCTGTTGCGGGAAACTGAGGCATGCAGAGACCAATATGAGAGAACAGGAGGATGTTTATTTTAAGGTACACACTGGCTCAGTGGATTCACATCGAAAAAGCTGAGCCTAGAGCTAAGATATTGTGGGGTTTTTATAAGCAGACTTACAAAAGTAAAACAAAAGTAGTTAATCATATAGTGGGTAACATGTGGTCTTGCATAGCTGGTGGCCTTGTAGCTGCGTCAAAAGAAAAACAAGAACTGGCTAAATAGAGACGTTTGTAAAACATAGTCATGCTTAAGAGACCAAGGAAAGGAATAACAATAAAAGAATTTGTCTTTCTCTCTTTTTTTTCCTTCAACCTTGCTCCAGAAGCAGGCGGCAGGGTGCGGGGGCGGTGTCTGGAACCCATTCCTGTGGTCTTGGCTTTTCGGACAGCTTGTTCTTCTTCTTTTTTAACCCTTGTCTTGCCACATTCTGGGCCTTAGCTGTTACTTCTCTTGGAGTGAATACATGTAGTACTTATTATTATTATTATTATTATTATAATTCCTGCCTCAGTCCCAGGTACTGGGAGGCTGAGTGGGGAGGACTGCTTGAGTCTAGGAAGTCGAGGCTGCAGTGAGTTGCACTCCAGCCTGGGCGACAGAGCAAGATGTTGTCGAAGGAAGGAAGGGAGGGAGGGAAGGAGGGAAGGAAGGGAAGGAAGGGAAGGAAGGAAGGAAGAAGGTTTGAGAGGGAAAATGTGAAAACCAGATAGAAAACATGGGCAAAAAGTATCAGCAAATATTTCATGAACAAAGATGTAGAAGTGACCATTATATTTATGAAAAATGTTTGCTTCATTCACTATAGGAGAAATGCAAATTAAAGCTACACTGAAAATAAACATTCAGAGAAATATATGATGAGAGAGCATGTACCATTCAGGGTAACATGAAGCGATGCTCCTGAGTGCCCAACCTCAAGCTTCGGGTGAAAACAAACTCTATACTTAACCATTAAAAAAAGAAGAGGCCAGGTGCGGTGGCTCATGTCTGCAATTCCAGCATTTTGGGAAGCCGAGGTAGGCAGATCATGTGAGGTCAGGGGTTCAAGACCAGCCTGACCAACATGGTGAAACCATATCTCTACTAAAAATAAAAAATAATTTGCCGGATGGTGGCATGTGCCTGTGGTCTCAGTTACTGGGGAGGCTGAAGCAGGAAATTCACTTGAACCTGGGAGGTGGAGGTTGCAGTGAGCCGAGATCATGCCACTGCACTCCAGCCTAGGTGACAGAGCAAGACTCTGCCCAGAAGACGAAGAAGGAGAAGTAAGAAATATACAGTGAAAACAGAGTGCATGGCCGGGCGCGGTGGCTCAAGCCTGTAATCCCAGCACTTTGGGAGGCTGAGACGGGCGGATCACAAGGTCAGGAGATCGAGACCATCCTGGCTAACACGGTGAAACCCCGTCTCTACTAAAAAATACAAAAAACTAGCCGGGCGAGGTGGCGGGCGCCTGTGGTCCCAGCTACTCCGGAGGCTGAGGCAGGAGAATGGCGTAAACCCGGGAGGCGGAGCTTGCAGTGAGCTGAGATCCGGCCACTGCACTCCAGCCTGGGCGACAGAGCCAGACTCAGTCTCCAAAAAAAAAAAAAAAAAAAAAAAAAAGAAAACAGAGTGCATGTAAAGACTGCTGAAATCTGTATAAGGTCTGCAATTTAGTTTTTTTATTTTTGTTTTCTTGAGTTTGAGACAGGGTCTCTCACTTTGTCGTCCAGGCTGGGATGCAGTGGTGCAATCATAGCTCACTGCAGCCTCAATCTTTCAGGCTTAAGTGATTCTCTCACCTAAGTCTCCCAGGTAGCTGGGCTACAGGCATGTACCACCACACCTGGCTAATGTTTTTTGAGTTTTTGAAGAGATAGAGTCTTACTTTGTTGCTTGGCTGGTCTCAAACTCCTGGGCTCAAGCGATCCTCCCGCCATGGCCTCCCAAAGTGCTGGGATTTGCAATTTAAAGTACCATATCAGGCCGGGTTCGGTGGCTCATGCCTGTAATCCCAACACTTTGGGAGGCCATGGTGGGAGGATCACTTGAGCTCAGGAGTTCAAGACCAGCCTGAGCAAGGCGGTGAAACCGTGTCTCTACTAAAAATCCAAAAAAAATTTAGCTGGGCATGGTGGCAAACGCCTGTAATCCCAGCTACTCGGGAGGCTGAGGCACGAGAATTGCTTGAACCTGGGAGGCAGAGGTTGCAGTGAGCTGAGATTGCACCACTGCACTCTAGCCTAGGTAACAGAGTGAGACCCTGTCTCAAAAAATTTAAAAAAGTTAAAAAAAAAAAAAAATTCCATATCAAAGTCAATTTCCTGCTTTTGATGTTTATACTCTGGTTACATAAGTTGTTATCACTGGGAGAAACTAGATAAAGAGTACATGTTTTCAGAAACAAAACCTTTAAATAAGCTACACTGAGATATCATTTCTTCCTATGAGATTAGAAAAAAAAGTTTAGAAGCTTGACAACATACTCTGTTGGTGAGCCTGGAGAAACAGGCACGTGCACGTTGCTAGTGGGAATGCAGAAGGGAGGAATAGTAATGTCTAACAAAACACCATGGGCGTCTACCTCTGACCCAGCAATCCCTTATCCATAAGGTTATTTATTGCAGTATTGTTTGTAATGTTAAACTATTGGAAACACTCTCAAGCCCATACATAGAAGCTTCATTAAATAAACCACACAACAGCTGGGAAATGGAATACTATGCAGCTGTAAAAAAGAATGAGGCCAGACACAGTTTTACACGCCTGTAATTACATGCCTGTAATCAGGGCACTTTGGGAGGCCAAGGCAGGCGGATCACAAAGTCAGGAGTTCAAGACCAGCCTGGCCAATATGAGGAAACCCCGTTTCTACTGAAAATACAAAAATTAGCCAGGCATGGTGGTGGGCGCCTGTAGTCCCAGCTACTCTGGAGGCTGAGGCAGGAGGATCACTTGAACCCGGTAGGCGGAAGTTGCAGTGAGCCAAGATCACGCCACTGCACTCCAGCCTGGGTGACAGAGCGAGACTCTATCTGGGAAAAAAAAAAAAGAATGAAGAGGCTGGGTGCAGTGACTCATGCCTGTAATCTCAGCACTTTGGGAGTCCGAGGCGAGACGATCACTTGAGCCCAGGAGTTCAAGACCAGCCTGGGCAACATAGTGAGACCCTGTCTCTGAAAACAAACAAACAAATCCATTCAAATCAACAGAATGGAGAAAACCCCTAAAGATGAACACAAAGAGAAACAAATAAACCTGACTGTATTTAAATAAACATAAACAAACACACTAAAGGGGATGGGAGGTCTGGGGAGAAATAACCCAACTATCTTTTTTTTTTTTTAAGACTGATCTCGGCTCACCGAGATCAGTGATCCACCTCAGGTGATCCACCCGCCTTGGCCTCCCAAAGTGCTGGGATTACAGGTGTGAGCCACCGCGCCTGGCCCCAAGTGACTTTTTAACACAGTTCTTCATCTGCATACTTTCAATCTAAGGTAGGAATGGATGGAGGGAAGGAGGAGTGGAGGGAGGGAGGGAAGAAGGGAAGGAGGGAGAGAGGGAGGAAGGAAGGACAACTTAATCTTAAATTTTTTTTTTTTTTTTTTTTTTTTTTTTTGAGATGGAGTATTGCTCTGTCACCCGGGCTAAAGTGCAATGGTGCAATCTTGGCTCACTGCAACCTCTGCCTCCTGAGTTGAAGCAATTTTCCTGCCTCAGCCTCCCAAGTAGCTGGGATTACAGGTGCCCGCCACTAATTTTGTATTTTTAGTAGAGACGAGGTTTCACCACGTTAGCCAGGCTGGTCTTGAACTCCTGACCTCAAGTGATCTGCCTGCCTCAGCCTCCCAATGTTCTGGGATTACAGGTGTGAGCCACCATGCCCAGCTTGAATCTTAAATTTTATGTCATAGGTTTGTTTTTTCCACAGTAGTATAACAAGTTTGAAACCACTCTCTTGTATTTTAGGATTAAGCAAATTAATAAATATAGTGCTGATTTGGGATCCAGGTGTATCACCATAGGAAAAGAAAAATACAAACATGGAAAGCTACAAGCCCAGGAAGAATACCGTGATATTAGGCTGGAATTGGAGGTATCAGTAGGAACTCATGACTTTTCATATTTACATGTGAAAATCTGGAAACATATCTGTCATTCCTGGCTCTGTCCACTGAGAGACACCAGGGCAATGACACCCCAGAAACAATGAGTGTAGGCCGGGTGCAGTGGCTCGCACCTGTAATCCCAGAACTTTGGGAGGCTGAGGCAGCAGGATGACTTGAGGTCAGTAACTTGAGACCACTCTGGGCACCATAGTGAGACTTTGTCTCTACCAAAAAAAAAAAAAATCAGCCAGTGTCGTGGCATGCACCTGTAGTCTCAGCCTCTCAGAAGGCTGAAGTAAGAGAATCCTTGGGTCTGGAAGGTCATGTGTGCAGTGAGCCATGGTTGTGCCACCGCACTCCACCCTGGGCAGCAGAGTAAGACACTGTTTTGGAAGAAAGAGAAAGAAAGAGGAAGGAAGGAAGGAAGGAAGGAAAGAAGGAAGGAAGGAAGGAGGAAGGAAGGAGGGAGGGAGGGAGGGAGGGAAAGAAAGAAAGAGAAAAGAAAAGAGGAAAGACAGAAAGAAAGGCAGAAAGCAAGGAAGGAAGGAAGGAGGGAAGGAAGGAAGGAAGGAAAGGAAAGAAGTAAGGACAGGAAGGAAGGAAAGGAAGGAAGGACAGGAAGGAAGGAAGGGAGAAAGAAAGGGAAAGAAAAAGGAAGAAAGAAGGAAAGAAGGAAAGGAAGGGAAGGAAGGAAAAGAGAGAAAGGGAGGGAGGGAAGGGGTGAGGAGGGGAGGGAAGGAAGAAAGAAAAGAGAACATAAAAAGAAACTGAATGCATCCAATGCCCAGATCCTCATTTCCACTCAAGGGATCCAGGGCTCTAGGAGAAATGGTTGACTCCAGGGTCGGAGAAAGTGCAAAGTGGGCCTGGAACATCTTGTTTTGCCCCAAAGCAAGGAGGTGCTCAAAGAATGATGGGAACGTGTCAGAAAGGCCAGCAACCAACTTGAAGAAGCTCCCACTGGCTAAAATTGGGACAGTTTGAGCATAAAAGTAACAACACTAATGCATTTAGAAACACTGAATTAAATAAAAACTTATGAGTGCTAACAGAGGATAAATAAGTAAAAGGAAAGTGATTGGCCAGGGGGTGGAGGGAGAGAATGACCCCAGGATGACTCTGTTCTTCCTTTCTGGAGAATGCCAACTATCAATATCAAAATAATGATAGTACCAGCCTGGGGAACATAGTGAGACCCCATTTCAAAAAACAAAGAAAGAAAGAAAGAAAATGATAGAGTTAGAAAAATCATTTTGCAGCCAGGCGCAGTGGCTCATACCTGTAATCCCAGCACTTTGGGAGTCTGAGGCGGGAGGATTGCTTGGGGCCAAGAGTTTGAGACTCTGTCTCTACAAAAAAATTTAAAATTAGCTTGGTGTGGTGATGTGTTCCTGTAGTCCCAGCTACCGGGGAGGCTAAGGTGGGAGGATCGCTTGAGCACAGGAGTTCGAGGCTGCAGGCTATGATCACACCATTGCATTCCAGCCTGGGTGACAGAGCAAGACCCTGTCTCAAAAACAAAAAAAAAAAAAAAAAAGAAAGAAAGAAAAGAAAAGAAAACCATTTTCCAGTTGTAGTAATGACTGATACAGCTGAGAATTGTTATGGACGCTAAATCAATTTTCATCATGACAGCCAGAGGGATCATGTTAGACTCAAGTTGGATAATGTACCTCCCCTGCCCTAAACCCTCCCATGGCTCCCCATAGCTCTAAAAACTAAAGTCCTTACCATAACCCAGGAGCCTACAGATCGGATCTCCTCTTCCTTCTCTCCGACTCAACTGCCATCATCTCCCTATCACTTACTCTGTTCCATCTACCCTGGCCTCCTTTATGTTCTTAAAACATCCCAAGCATGATTCTGTTGCAGGACCTTTGTACTTGCTGTCACCTTCTTTGGAAGGCCCTTCCTAACCACTCCATTACTATTATTATTATAATTTTAGAGATATGGTCTCACTCTGCCATCCAGGCTGGGATGCAGTGTCGATCATAGCCCACTGCAGCCTTGACCTCTTTGTCTCAAGCAATCCTCCCACCAAAGTCTTTCGAGTAGCTGGGACTACAGCACACACACCACACCCAGCTAATTAAAAAAAAATTTTTTTTTTTTTTTAGAGAAAGGGTCTTGCTATGTTTCCCAGGCTGGTCTCAAACTCCTAGCCTCAAGCAATCTTCCCACCATGGCCTCCAAAGTGCTGGGATTACAGGTGTGAGCCACCAAGCCTGGCCCTGATCACCCTATTTAAAACTGAGTCTTCTCCCCTAGCTCCCAAGTGGCACACCTTACCACCCTCTATCCGCCGTAATGTATTCTCTCCATAGCATCTAACACCATCTAACTCTTTACTTATCTTGTTTATTAATTTTTTTATTATCTGTTTCCCCAAAATTGAGTCTGAACTCCATGAGGCAGGGGTTTAGGGCTATGATATGCAGTGCTGTGTCCTTGGTGTCTAGACCAGGACCAGGCACACAGTAGGTGCTCCTTAAATATGTATAGAATGAACAGAGCTTTTTCATTCTGACGATGCAAAAAGACAATAAGCACATAGACAAGCTGAGATGCAATGTTGGATAAGAACAAGTGCTGAGTTAAAACAGAGCGGGCTGAGTACATTGAAATGACGGATGCTGCTCCACACAAGGCATGCACCAGCCAGGGCCCTGAACACCCAGCTGGGTTTTTGTTTTGTTTCGTTTTGACACGCAGTCTTGCTCTGTTGCCAGGCTGGAGTGCAGTGGCATGATCTCAGCTCACTGCAACCTCTGCCTCCTGCGTTCAAGGGATTCTCCTGCCTCAGCCTCCCAAGTAGCTGGGACTACAGGCGCACACCAGCACACCCCGCTAATTTTTGTATTTTTAGTACAGATGGAGTTTCACCATGTTGGCCAGGATCGTCTCCATCTCTTGAACTCAAGTGATCCGCCCGCCTCAGCCTCCCAAAGTGCTGGGATTACAGGTATGAGCCAGGGCACCCGGCCTCAGCCGGAGTTTTAAAGAACCTTTAGGGGCCAGGCGTGGTGGCTCACGCCTGTTGTAATCCCAGCACTCTGGGAGGCCGAGGTAGGTGGATCACTTGAGGTCAGAAGTTCAAGACTAGCCTGGCCAACATGGTGAAACCCCGCCGCTGCTAAAAATACAAAAAATTAGCTGGGCATGGTGGCGCCTGTAATCACAGCTACTCAGGAGGCTGAAGCAGGAGAATCACTTGAACCTGGGAGGTGGAGGTTGCAGGGAGCCAAGATCTCACCATTGTACTCCAGCCTGGGCAACAGAGTGAGACTCTGTTTCAAAAAAAAAAAGAAAGAAAAGAACAAAAACAGGTCTATGCTGTTAAGTAAAAGAGAGATTGACACGGAGGTCAAAAGAAATAGCATTTATATAGGAAACAAAGAAATACGACTCGCATACACTGAATCAGAGAGGGCTATTCAGAGCAGCCCTGAATAGCATCCCATAAGGCAAGGGCAGGAGAGGTTTTTTATAAGGGATTTCCACAAAAAGTTGTTTTCGGAGGCAGTTCATTGGCTGGGCGGAAATCTTCTATCGCAAGCCCATTCTGATTGGTTAGTTCATTAGGGTACTCCCAGCTAAGAGATGTTGAGGTGGATTCTGACTTCAGTTGTTAGCCAAACCGAGTGGCACATTCTGCGATTTGACCTTTAGCAGGTGTGAGTGCGATCCTCCCACGGTCTCCCGACTCCACTTTAGAAAGCCTTAGCTGTAGCTGCATCATTTTCTTTCACGATCTTTACATAATTCCTTCCCTCCCCTTCTCCTCCTGCACACTCACGAATGAAAGCTGGGGAAGTGCAGGGAGCTGGGGTTTTGCGGTGGGAGGTGTTGTCTCCTCCTCTGAGGCCTGATGAGATAACTGACAGCTGGGGCGGGACAAGGTCAGGGCCAGGTGTTGGGCAAGGTTGGGTAGGCGTCTATGTCCCTGGAGGTCAGGAAAAGAGGGAGCAAGGGAAGGAGGGAGGGGCCCGGCCTTGGAGGAGTAGGTGGAGGCCTCTGGAGATGGCCAGGGACACTGAGGAGTCACAGCTGGGCAGAGGACAGGCTGTGATCTGAGGACTGCTGAGCCAAATCCCAGCCGACCCAGCTGGCCCGGTGGCCCCAGCACTGCTGGAAGCTCCCCAGAAATCATTCCTTCCTCAGCCTCTCCTGGAGGGTGAAAGGAAACCAGATTCTCCCAGACAAGGGATGCACAGCGGTCCTCAGCTGTGCTGGTGGTCAAGAGCTGCATTGCTCCCACATTTGATGATCAAGACTTAAATTATTTTCTGGCCAGCTGCAGGGGTTCACGCCTGTAATCCCAGCACTCTGCGAGGCCGAGGCAGGTGGATCATTGAGGTCAGGAGTTCAAGACCAGCTTGGCCAACATGGTGAAACCCTGTCTCTACTAAAAATACTAAAATTAGCCAGGCATGGTGGCAGGCACCTGTAATCCCAGCTACTCGGGAGGCTGAGGCATGAATATGGCTTGAACCTGGGAAGTGGAGGTTGCAGTGAGCCAAGATCATGCCACTGTATTCCAGCCTGAGCAACAGAGACAGACACTGTCTCAAAAAATAATAATAATAAAAATAAAAATAAAAAAAAATTACCAAACAGGCTAGACACAGTGGCTCCATACCTGGAATCTCAGTGCTTTGGGAGGCTGAGGCAGGAGGATCACTTGAGCCCAGGAGTTCAGGACCAGCCTGGGCAAGATGATGAGACTGTGTTTCTCCAAAAAAAAAAAAAAAAATTAGAAATAAAAAATAAATCACCAGCCAGAAGCAAGGGCAATCAGCATTTTCACCAGGTAGCGGTGTGGGGTGATGGTTAGGAGTGTGACAGTTGATTATATACAAAGTGAGTCATTCTTGTCATACCCAGGCAGAGAAGGCACTCAGAGCACATCACACCTGCTCCAAGAATTAAATTTTGCAGAAGCCCAGCTGCTGAAACTGCCTGTTGTTACTCTAAGACCAGTTTTATCTCATAGCTACTGAAACACCCTGCTGCAACTCTAAGAGTAGCTTTACCCACAGCCGTAATGCACCAATCACAGCTTCCAGCTCCCCAGAACTTTGCTAGTGCCAGTGAACTTTTTTCAAGACAATACATTTCCCTCCCTTTTTTTTTTTTTTTTTTTTTTTTTTTTGAGACAAGGCCTTGCTCTGCTTCTCAGGTTGAACTGCAGTGGTGTGATCATAGCTTACTGCAGCCTCAACCTCCTGGACACAAGCGATCCTCCTGCTTCAGCCTCCCAAATAGTTGAGACTACTGGTGTGGGTCACCATGCCTGGCTAATTTTTATTTTTATTTTTGGTAGAGTGGGGTCTCACTGTGTTGATCAGGCTGGTCTCAAACTCCTGGGCTCAAATCATCCTCCCGCCTAGGCCCCCCACAGCACTGAGATTACAGGCATGAGTCACCAGGACCAGCCTCTTTCTCATTTTTATAAAACATCCAACCTTTGTTCTTCAGACATACTGAAAACCACCCAATCTATGTGTATGCCCCAAATTGCAATTCTTGCTTCCCAAATAAAATGTTAAATTCAGAGAGTCATCACTGTATTTTTATTTTGACCTCAGCAGGAGCATGGAGTTGTGGAGTCAGACAGAATTGAGTTCTAAATCCAGCTCCGTTATTTGCTGACTGTGTGACCTTAGGAAAGTGACCTTCCCTCTCTGAGCCTGGAAGAAATGAAAGCCTCTCCACACTGGCCCCTAGGTGCCACCTCCTTAGACCTTCAGCATGCTTGCAGTCGCAGACAAAGGGCAGACTTCATGTCTCAAGATATTGGCCTGTCTACCTCCTTTCCCCAGTCCCTGTCCAGGGGCCACCCCCACTTCCAGCCAGTTTTTGAGGTCCCCACCATCCAAGGCCACCAGGCAGGCTGAGAAGATAGAGCTCCCCAGGCAGAAAGCACCCTGCATTCGTCTGTTTTCATACTGTTTTAAAGAACTGCCAGAGACTGGGTAATTTATAAAGAAAAGAGGTTTAATTGACTCACAGTTCGGCATGGCTGAGACCTCAGGAAACTTACAATCGTGGCAGAAGGCACCTCTTCACAGGGCGGCAGGAAGGAGAAATGAATGCAGGAGGATCTACCAAACACTTATAAAACCATCAGGTCTCATGAGAACTCATGCACTATCACGAGACCAGCATGGGGGAACCAGCCCCCATGATTCCATCACCTCCACCTGGTCTCTCCCTTGGGGATTGTGGGGATTACAATTCAAGATGAGATTTTGGGAGGGGACACAGCCAAACCATATCCCATGCAGACCCACGTCAGCAACCACCCACTCAGTGCTAAGTGCGTCCCACTGCTGTAACAGCATCACCCCAAGGCATGGCCTTTGACCCTCCCTTCCTTCAGATCATATGACCCCCTGTGGTCATTGCTGTGCCTCACATGTGACCAGCCGCCCAGGGTGTGCTGTGTCTGACCACTGAGCAATCTGTGTTCCCGTAGGTTCCACCCCTGAGAACAATATCTAACCTCTAGCTATTGAGCATGTATGTGTCCCAGGACCTTACTTGCACTTCCTCATTTAATCTTTACAACAACCCGAGAGACCCAGGAAATCCCTAGTCCCATTTAAAGATGGACGAGATGACATGTGACTTGCCCAAGGTCAAACTGAAGTGAGTAGTGAAACTGGGTTTAGCTCATCCAAAGACTTAATTCTTTTTTTTTTTTTGAGACAGAGTCTCACTCTGTAGCCCAGGCTGGAGTGCAGGGGTGCGATCTCCACTCACTGCAACCTCCACATCCCAGGTGCAAGCGATTCTCCTGCCTCAGCCTCCTGAGTAGCTGAGACTACAGGTGCCCACCACCTCGCCCGGCTAATTTTTATATTTTTAGTAGAGACGGGGTTTCACCATGTTGGGCAGGCTGTTCTGACCTCAGGTGATCCACCCACCCTGGCCTCCCAAAGCACTGAGATTACAGGTATGAGCCACCACACCAAGCCCCAAAGACTTAATTCTTATCCACTACATATAGGAGACCCCAAAATGAGAAATGCTCTAATGTGCAGAGTCTTCCCAAAACTGATTTAATGATTTTGTTAATGGCAACAATGGTAACAGCCCATAGAAAAGTACTCAAAGCCTGGGCGAGGTGGCTCACACCTGTAATCCCACCACTTTGGGAGCTGGTGTATTCCAGCTACCGGGGAGGCTGAGGTAGGAGGATGGTTTGGGAGGCTTGAGGCCTTCTCTCAAAAAAATAAAAAATAAAAGATAAAAGAAAAGTAAACATATATACACACACACGCACACACACTTGGGATTATACTGTATAAATGAGTCTCAAATGTGATTTTTATTTATTATATATACTTTGTGTAGTTTTTTTAAAGAGATGCAGGTCTCAATATTTTGCCCTAGCTGGTCTTGAACTCCTGGGCTCAAGCTATCCTCTTCCTTCAGCCTCCCTAGTAAGCTGGGACTATAGGCTTGTGCCACTGCACCCGCCACTTTGTGTAGTTTGTTTATTGGTTGTTGGTTTTTGTTTTTGTTTTTGTTTTCTTTTTGAGACAGAGTCTTCCTCTGTTGCCCAGGCTGGAGTACAGTTGCGTGATCTTGGCTCACTGCAACCCCTGCCTCCTAGGTTCAGGTGATTCTCCTGTCTCAGCCTCCAGAATAGCTGGGATTACAGGCATGCACCACCACACCTGGCTAATATTATTTATTTATTTATTTATTTATTTAATTGAGACAGAGTTTTGCTCTGTTGCCCAGGCTGGAGTGCAATGGCGCTCTCAGTGCATTGCAACCTCTGCCTCCCGGGTGCAAGCAATTCTCCTGCCTCAGCCTTCCAAGTAGCTGGAATTACAGGCAAAGCCACCACACCTGGCTGATTTTTTGTATTTTTTTTTTTTTTTTTTTTTTAATAGAGATGGGGTTTCACCAAGTTGGCCAGGCTGGTCTCAAACTCCTGACCTCATGTGATCCAGTTGCCTTGGCCTCCCAAAGTGTTGGGATTACAGGCATGAGCCACTGCGCCCAGCCACTTTGTGTGGTTTTAATGTCATTGAAACAGGGTGTTAAATGGCTGCATAGCAAAATATTTCATAGAAGGTCCCGTGAACTATTTGCTCAACCCCTGTTGCTGAACACCTACGTTGTTTTCAACTGTTGCACAATTGTGAAGATTGCTGTGGTAAACATGCTGATGCTTAAGTCTTTAGAAAAGCTCCAAGAGCAACATTGGTGGTGCAACGCGTACATGTGTTTTCAAGGTTCTTAAGATTGACATTTATGGCCAGGTGCGGTGGCTAACGCCTGTAATCTCAACACTTTGGGAGGCTGAGGCAGGTGGATCACCTGAGGTCAGGAGTTTGAGACCAATCTGACCAACATGGTGAAACCCCATCTCTACTAAAAATACAAAAATTAGCCGGGTGTGATGACAGGCACCTGTAATCCCAGCTACTCGGGAGGCTGGGGCGGGAGAATCGCTTGAACCTGGGAGGTGGAGGTTGCAGTGAGCCGAGATCGCACCAGTGCACTCCAGCCTGGACAACAAGTGAGACTCTGTCTCAAAGAAAAAAAAACGATTGACATTTATCAATTGCCAAGTCACCTCCCTCCCTCCCCTCCCTCCCTCCCTCCCTCCCTCCCTCCCTCCCTCCCTCCTTCCTTCCTTCCTTCCTTCCTTCCTTCCTTCCTTCCTTCCTTCCTTCCTTCCTTCCTT